>NW_015176503.1:22674-30186 GCF_001447785.1 Gekko japonicus | reverse complement strand
CTGCTGAAAGATACCAGAGAAATGGCTGAATGGAATTTTCAGTGGTTGAGGACCAGGTATTCTTTGTTCTTGTAATCTGTCATAATAAAACCACACAAATTTGCTCAGTTTGACATTATTTAATGTTACTTGTTGAAGAAATAAGAATACATGCATGGGGAATTTGAAATTTGCGTAGTACAAAGTATATCATTGCTCCCCACAGGAACCAGACAATGTATGTCTTCAAAGAGAACTTTATTCCGGTTGCCTTCTAGTAAGGAAATTTAGCCTGTGGTAGTCCTCCTGAGCGATGGAATGCTCAGCTGTGGAATATCCTCCTCACACTGTTCCTTCCCTTTTGAAAATTTAAAATGAATATAAACATTTCTAGTCTATCTCCAATGTTGACACTTTCATTTTTTATTTGTTTTTCACAGGTTTTCACATGTAAATTTTAATGTACTTTTATTATACTGCATACAGTTATAGCAAAGCCATTTGCAAATACTGCTATAAAGTAGTTGATATAGATTGATAGATGATAGATAAATTCGGTTCGGTTTATAGCCCTCCCTCCCCACAGCGCAGGCTCAGGGCGGCTCAAAATCAGGCACAAGCCTCACATAAAACAATTAAAAACATTTAAAATGTTTTAGATAGATAGATAGATAGATAGACAGACAGACAGACAGACAGACAGACAGACAGACAGACAGACAGACAGACAGACGGATAGACGGATAGATGATAGATAGATAGATAGATAGATAGATAGATAGATAGATCCTGATTCAGCAATGGTTGCAAGTAATCAGCCATAACATGTCAACATGTGGCTGTAGACTGGGACTCACATGCCCATTCACATCCTGTTTGTTGAGAAAGGAGCAGACAACTATCCCAACACAATGAGAATGTGCATTCAGAAGTGCATCCACATTGATAATACTCACCAGAGGCTGTTCACACATGTAGCTCTCTCTTGCAGGATCAGGGCAACTGGATCAAAACAAAACGAATGCTGCACGGCACTCAGCTTTCAGTGTCTCAGCCAAGCCTTCTAGATCATATTTAGGCTATACACAACTCCTAGAAAAGGTTGCCTGAGTTCTACAGTACTATTCATGGCTTGGACCACTGGCTAATCCAACTGAAAATCGGTATACTCTACCAATTATGGCATGGCGAATCACCTTGCCCTTGTTAGCCGCCCTGAGCCCACTGGGGAGGGCGGGATACAAATGTGAAAAATAAATAAATAAAAATAAATAAATACAAACAGCATAGGATTGGATACAATGTGTTATGTCTGCTGACCGCCACCGGGGGCCAGCGAATAACCCCGAGCTTGACTCTAAAGGAACAATGGGGACTGGGCTCCTAGTCTCTCCACTTGGGAACCAATGGGACCGTGGCGGGAGATTTAAACCCACCAACGGGAACTAGGGGCCAGCGAACGCCCCCGAGCTTGACTCTAAAGGAACAATGGGGACTGGGCTCCTAGTCTCTCCACTTGGGAACCAATGGGACTGTGGCGGGAGATTTAAACCCACCAACGGGAACTAGGGGTGGGCCCCAGGTGTGTATATAGTTGGCCAGCTGGTCTTTGTCTTTTGTTGTGTACCAGTAAGCCATGGTAATCACTACGTCAGTATCAGAGGTTTCTACATGCATCTAACCCACTACACTTCACAATGGTATGGATCCAGCTAGTGTTTTCCAGTCACAGAGCAGTCCTAAGCAGGTCTATTCAAAACCCTACTCAAGTTTATTCAATGGGAGACTACTCCCAGGAAAGCATTTCTAGAATGGCACAGTCAATCTCATCCAATTCTCCTCCTTACTGATGCCCCCGTCCAACATCGCTTTTGTACATGCCACCCCCATGATCCTGACCACAGGCTTTTTGGGCAATCAAAGGAGATTCCCTCTTTCCTTTTTCACCACCAGAAAAGGCTGGCTCAGTCCAACCTAATGGTTCCCTTTCCCTTAAATGAGGAATCTTCTCTTGGAGGATGGTCTCCTTCCATTGAAAAGCAGCTATAAACATCAGAGAATTGGCCCTTTCGACAATGTAGTTGTACTCATGTTACCATCCTGTAAAATATTTCCCAGGAAACTTTCTTGGAACCTTCTTGTAACGCAGTTCAGTCACTTACATATATTTCTAAAGACTCTCAAAGTACGTGCACGCATCTTTCCTCCTCAAATTATTTTTTGTAGAAAGACAGAGAGCAAATTTTCCCGCGAAGGTACAATGAAAGGCCATGTAAGCTTTAAATAACAAGATGCGCACTCAGTAGGGAATTGCGTAGCTACACAGTGATTATTTAGCCCATTTATAGATTCCAATGTGAAATCCAGGAGATTTGTGGCACTCCTTGAAAAGCTCTGGTGTCTCTAAACCACTGCTTGGATTACATCTGCCCACAGAGCTGCCCTTATTCTCCCCTGTGGTTTATAATGTGGATTACCTCCTGACAGTAATAAGCAAAGTAATCCATGTGTAATTCAATGCAAGCTACTAATGTCTGTTCCATATACTCTTCATTTTACAGAAGTTCCAGTAAGGAGCTTGCAAGAACACACTGAAGTAGATTTAGGATACCAGTGAAATTTCACCTGATGAAAAAAATCAAGTAAGCCTGCATACTTTTGCATATTAAGAAAAAAGCGCTTCTAAAGGGGGGGGGGGGAGTACCAGCAGTTTTTAGATGATGCACAGAGCTGTCAAACCAGACCCTGTTTTAGCAAAGAGAAGTGAGTCAGAATAATGTCTTTCCCAAGAAGGTATCAGCCAGACAGAGCCCTTCTATATAAATACTTTTTAAAAATTAAATTATTAAGACACAATTGCCAAATTATTTAAGGTTACCTTTTTCATCATTAAAAATACTTTTCAAACCTTAACTGATTGTCTAGATATTGCAGCCCTGGAGGCAGGGCTAACTGAAACTATGTTGTCATCCCCAGCAAGGTTTAATTTTGATGCCTCCCCCACATGTTGGGTGGCCAACCTCAACGTGGGATCTGGAGTTGTCTCAGAATTGGAACTAACCTCCAGACTGGGGGGGGGGGGATGAGCTCCCCAAGGGGAATGGGGGGGGATCAGATCCCCTAGAGGAAATAGCAGATCCTGCCCCTTCCCAACTCGACCCCCAAATCTCCAGGAATATCCCAAGCCAGAGATGGCAACCCTGTTTCTAGAATTCGTTTTCTGGAATTCTTTTTGAACATTAAATGTATACTCATTGCACAGGATCACGACTCCATGGCCAAATGCATTTCAGAGGGCGTCAGAGCTGCTTTCCTTCCTTATAAACAAAAGGAAGTTTTGTGGCAACTCAAGGATTTATTGTAGCATAAATACTTTCTGAATCTGAATTTAACAGTACATTCGGTGGTATTAAGCATGGCTTAAACAGATACCATTACAGTTGCTCAAGAATGTGAAAGCTAAACAATAAAATGTGCACCTTATTTCAAGTAAGATATATTAGATACAGGAGCTCGATCACATTGGACAAACCAATGCTTTCTGGTAGGTTCCCACTTCCAGAAGGAATATGCATATTGCTATTATGTGCTCCCCATTTCCTCTCATGGTAAGAAGTCTACAGGCAATGCTAATAGAGTTAATTGCCTTTAGGTGAGAGAGAGAGCACTGGAGTTTTATGATTTCTTCATAATATTTGTAATATACAATCCAGAACATACTGGAAGCAAATCAGCACTCCTACATCAGGCAACAAACCTGCTGACTCTACACCAGACTCCTAGAGAGAGGCTCTGCAGCAGTCTTCGCTTTCAGCCAACTCACAATTCTCTCGACTAACCTGGCTCCAAGCTTTTTCTCCCTCCTCCCTTTATGGGGCTCTGATGGGTGTTACCTTCTGTAGACTAGAGTCCATGCCATATGGAAAATCATCTTCCCGGTCATGAAGGGCTATTAAAGGTCTTCTGTTAAAGTCACTGGACAGTCATTCATAGGCCAAACTTGCAACAGTGTTTAGATTTCCGGTGCAAAGTCCTAAAATTAATTTCGAATGCCTTCACAAGCCCAGCTTGAAACAGCTGCTTTATCTCTGGGTCTCTTGCCAGGAAGCCCCTCTGATAAAATACAGGGAGAACAGGCACACAGCAAGGTTTTGGATGCAACTGAGGCCATCACACATTTACATTTTTAATATACTCATGGAAAACTCTGTGCTGTGTTCGCAGAGAAGGCTAGTCTGCCTGTTCCAATTTGGGCAGTAAGCTTGAGAGACATGGCAGGCAAATAATAAATAAGCAAGGAGTTTTACATATTCATAGGTCTAAGTCAGGCACTGATTGTATTTTCCAGAAACAGAGCTTTGGAAACTCTGCTCACAGGAAGATGGGTTCAGTTCAGCTTAAACCTTTATGACTCAAGGGAGAAAGAAAGAGAGGGATGTTTTCATTCAACAAAAGAAAGGCGTAATTGAGAGGCCTACATCTTTTTAAGGGACTGTTTTCCCTCTGCTTTCTTCTGCCACAAAGCACTTCGATTGCCCACCAAATGTCTCTCTGTCCCTTCTCCCTGTCATCTTCTTGTCAACATTAAGAGGGGTTTTTTTTAAATGGACATTCAGTTATAGGCTTCTTCACCTACATACCATCTAACAGTCCGGTCATACGGAGAATTTGCCGTGCGAAAGGCATGAATGCTGGGCAGATTTTTGGGGCGCGATCACACCGCAACATCTGGCAAGTGTAGCACACCCGTGGCCAACCCATGCCATGCCGCCAAAAATGTGCAGTTAAAAAGTACCTGCAAAGATCTACTAGCAAATGGTTTGCCACGGGCTGCAGACGGACTCGTTTGGTGTGATCGCGCCTGTGCGCGCCTATTCCCTCCGGCCGTCCTCTTTGCAGTGTGCGCCAAAGGACGGAACCCCGGCGCACCGCTGTCGCGTCTGATTGCATAATGGTGGATCATAATGCGACGGCGCAAATAGCCATGCCCCCCCCCCGCGTTTTCCGACACGTGTGGCCGGGGCCATTTGTCAAAATGTGCTAAAACTCTCCCAGCATTAGATACCATTGGTGGATTGTTTTGAAACAATTTTCCCTCAGCTACAAACTCTATAGGTCATTCCCATCCCTTCTTCACAACAGAGCAGAGGCCCAGTATGAGACATCCATACAAAAAATCTACAAAATATAACAATTCCAAAAACTTTAAACTCGGATTACAGATAACTACTCCAAAAGTGGATTGCCTTAGCAGCAGCACTGGCTTAGATCCAATGGTGTTTTCCACCAGTGCAGACACTTCTGTTGGGGGGGCGGTGGAGGGCTGATTTCGGCCACTACCTCCTTCCCACATTGTGTCCGTCATTGTTCCTGGGGGCTCCCCCGGACCTTGAGGGGGAAGACTGTTTGGGGCCGTGTCGTACAGCAAGTTATAGTGTGAACTCAGCTGTTGGTTATCCCTGGATACAATCCAAAACATTCTGTGAATTTAAATGGTGGGGTGGAAGGAGAGAGAATAACTTGTGTTATAGAAGTCTGGGGGTAGTAGACATGGCATAGTGGTAGGTAGAATAGATATTTTTGCATCCAGAAGCTCCCAGTTGAATCCCTCCCGTTTCCATTTAAAAGATGGTATGTGTTGGAAGGAATCCTCCACTGTTTGTTGAGGTATTGCCAGTGAAATTAGATCATACTAAACTAGACTGACCGATGAACTTTGGTCTGAAGTGGCTGCCATTCCTGAAGGGGAAGCCAGTGCAAGGCCTTTTTAATCAAACCATGAATTCAAAAATATTTACCAGTTCTTGACATCTTTGATCGATCGATCATCTTCTGCTTAAGATAATGTCACACCTACCATCTTCGCCACATTCATGGTAATCCACAGGGCTGACCTACAGAAGAAATAATATGCAAGCAGTAAATATGACTGACCCAATCTCAGTTTCAGGCGAGGGAAATACTTGAGCTCAGTTCAGGCTGCTTCTTGGAAACTTTCCAGAATGAGCAGAAAGCTCCAAAAAGCACTTAACAGCAGCCAAAGTCTAACCAGGGTTACTCAGAAGTAATTTCAATTTCTTTCTGAATCATAGGTATTTATGTTTAAGACTGTAACCGTAAAAAGTGAGGTAGGTTTTGCCCTGACCTGGATAGCCCAGGGAAGCCTAATCTCACCAGATCTCAGAAGCTAAGCAGGGCTGACCCTAGCAAGTACTTGGAAGGGAGATCTCCAGGGAATACCAGAGCTGGGATGGAGAGACAGGCAATAGTAAGTCACCTCTCTGAAACACCCAAGCCCCACTAGGGGTTGCCAGAAGTCAACCATGACTTCCAGGCATACACACACACAAAAGTGAGGTAGGTTTTGACATGTTGGTGAAATAGGTGGCTGTGATGCTGCGAAGTTATTGGCGGAAGCCATCAGGGCTAGAGTTTCAGTATTATCTCCTTGTTTTGTTCTCTCAGACGCTGAACTGCAGGCTGTGGAAGGTCGGTAGTTCAGCAGTTCGAGACCCGAGTGTGCCGCATGACGGAGTGAGCTCCCGTCTCTAGTTCCAGCTCCTGCCAACCTAGCAGTTCGAAAGCAAGAAATTGCAAGTAGATAAATAGGTACCACTTTGATGGGAAGGTAACAGCGTTCCGTGTGCCTTGGTGTTTAGTCATGCCGGCCACATGACCACGGAAATGTCTTCGGACAGCGCTGGCTCTTCGGCTTTGAAACGGAGATGAGGACCGCAACCCTAGAGTCGGACTCGACTGGCTTTCGAGCAAGGGAACCTTTACCTTTACCTTTTATGAAGATTCCACATATGTTACATCCTCCTCCTGTAATGTAGCTAATAAAAGGATTTAAACTTGCTGAAAGTCACGGGAAAGCTCTTAAAGGTGTTTTGCAAAGTCCACCCACCATCTTGTAGCTTTTGCTTACTGTTGCATACATTGAAATTTCCCCATTCTTCCCTCTTAAAGAGTAATACCCTGAAAGGTGTACTGTGCCGTACACAACCAGCCACCTCTCCCCCACCCCATTACCAGGCCTTAATGAAACAGCCAGGTTTCAGAGCCAAAGTGTCTTGGGTTATGCCTAACCAGATTCCATTTCCTAATGAGAGGCTCTAAATCTGCCATCAGAAGATTTTATTGACTCTAGGATCATAATTAAGCAGCAATTCACTTTCTGGTTTGAAGTCTCCATACTCCATGCTCAGCCCATGGATTTCAGATGACATTTAATAATCAGTAATTGGGCAAGCGCCTGGCTGGGCTTTTAATGTCTGCAAGAAATCGCCCCAATGTGTGAAAAGCCCAGACAGCGACACTCTTGAAACTTCCCAGAGTCCCTTGACACTTCAGCCAATGCACTAGCAAACAGGAAATCTACACGCTCAGTGGTTAATTGACACACTGGAAGATTTAATGCTTCCCGATTAGGTAAGGTGCTATGGCACTCCGTCACCGCTGGAACAAGTAACATATGTGAGTACATTCAAATGTAGCTGCTTTCAATTGTTTAAAACCTTTGATTTGTTGTTC
>NW_015176503.1:0-22649 GCF_001447785.1 Gekko japonicus | reverse complement strand
AACAATTAAAATTGTGCCAGTTTATTTAAAATTTAAATAGGCATAATGGCAGTACAAATAATCATATGTAACATGGAACAGACAGATGCTATTTCAAGGAAAGGTAATCTGTGGTCCCTGCCACACGGGGGGGAAAAAGTTGGGCAAAAGTGCGGCTTTTAAAAGCCACACCAAAATAGGCACGTGGCGGCGGGATCATACAGATCCCGTGAGCCGCGGCGCAATTGCTCCCCGGCACGATCAGAGGCCGGGGAGGCCGGGGAGACAGCGACGGGAGAACCACCTTGGTTATTTTTGCTGCGTGTTTTGGGCGGAAGGGCCGGATCAGGGACGGGTGCGCAACACTTCCCAGATGTTGCGGTGGGATCGCGCCTGTTTGCTGCGCCCCCAATCTGTCCCTCTCCCGGCCCAAAACCTCTCATTTGACAGGGGCCATAATAAGCGTAATAACTTGATTTGTGGAAATTTGAGAACACAGAAAAGGGAAAGCCAGTAAGATAGATAAGGGGATAGAAAATTAACAAATAGTTAATCAAAGATAGAATATGAAATATAAGCCTCTCATTGTATGTTTTGTGCTTGTTAGTTGTAGGTAGGTGTTTGTCTGTTGCTATGTATGTTTGTAGTTTATAATGGGAAAAATCAATAAAAATGTACCCTTGGGTACTTATTAAAAAAAAAAAAGTCCATATAGCAATCAAATAAGGAATAGGTTTGGTGGAAAGCACTGAATGCACCCAAACCAAATGGGAACCGTGCAGGAAATGATAACACAGTCTAAACTTTACAGGTCCATCTAGACCCAGTGTGAATGAGCAGTGGAGGTACTGGCCTAGCTCACTGGGTGCACCTGTTCCATCTTCAAACATACCAAATGCGCACGTGGAGGAGGGTTTCAGAGAGCAGCCGTGTTGGTCTACCATAGAACAGTTTGATTTTAGCTCCCAAACTCCGACTTTCCAAAGCTCATACCCTGAGACTCTTGTTGGTCTCTAAGATGCTTTTGAGCCTACTTAGAAGTCTCTTTATTTACTTTACTTTATTTATTTCGGCTTACATGACCAGAAGTCTTAAGCACACTTATGCACAAAAGTCTCTTTATAAATACAACTGGGATAGGATAGTGGGGAATAAGTTGTTATACCTAAATATAACAAATAAAATGATAGTTAATCTGGGAAAACAAGAACTGAGTAACTTGATAAAATATCATTTGAAGGATCTACACTACAGAAGCATGACCACTAGAGCTCAGAGAGTGCGTTCTACTTTTACTTTTGATATTCCCTCTCTGATTAAAATGCCAAGATACTTTCTTCTGCTGACAATACCAAGGTAGAGAACAGGGCCGGATTTGGGCCAACTGACGTAGGGTTGCCAGGTCTGGCTTGGAAAATACCTGGAGACTCTGGGGGTGGATCCGGGAGAGGGCGGAGTTTGGGGAGGGGAGGGGCCTCAGCATGGTACCATGCCATAGAGGCCACCCTTCAAAGCAGCCGTTTTCTCCAGGGGAGCTGATCTATGTCAGCTGGAGATCAGTTGTAAAAGCGGGAGATCCCCAGGCCCCACCTAGAGGCTGGCAACCCTAAATCGATGCCCAGCCCAACCATGGTGCCCCTTGGCCATTCCATTGCTTAACTGACAAGACATTAAGACTCAATAAGTGCCGAAGGTGAAATAAGAGATTAAAAATTCACTTTTCTTCCAGGCCATCCCCCAGGCCAGACCCCACAACCAGTGTTCCCTCTAAGCTGAGTTAGTGTGAGCTAGCTCACAGTTTTTTAGCCTCCAGCTCACACATTTCTGTCTCAGCTCAGGAAGGAGGGCTCCAGAGCAAACTAATTTATGCAGGAGCCAAATCACTTGCTCACAACTTTAATGCCAGTAGCTCACAAAGTAGAATTTTTGCTAACAAGACTCCACAGCTTAGAGGGAACATTGCCCACAACTATATTAAATATATATTTTTAAAAATTCAATTTGTTTAAAAATAAATGGCAGTAAGCAACAAAAGCAGCAGCAACAACCCCCCCCCCGCTGAGGTGCTCTCCTTCCCTTGGCATGTGCTTATTTTGCTTAATAGTTAATGCAGGGCTGGCATAGAAGAGCACTTACGTTAGCACACTTGGATCCATTGCCATCTGCAATTTTAATGGGAAAACCCCAAGGCATATCATTTTCTGATAGATCATGTACCTGTGGTTCAGATCAAATACACTCTATTGACCATGTAGTATTACATTGTCCTGTATTTTCAGATTTAAGTTCAAACTTAATTCTTCTATTACTTGGAGCTGGCTTTGATTCACCAGATGAGAAAATGCCTTCGTTATTAAGATGAGGTGTAGAAAACCAAGTTACTGTACATAAGAACATAAGAGACGCCAATGTTGGATCAGGCCAAAGGCCCATCCAGTCCAACACTCTGTGTCACACAGTGGCTAGAAATACCAGGTGCCATCAGGAGGTCCATCAGTGGGGCCAGGACATTAGAAGCCCTCCCCCTGTTGACCCCCCCCAAGCACCAAGAAGACAGAGCATCACTTGCCCCAGAGCCCCTATCTATACCTTGTGGCTAATAGCCACTGATGGACCTCTGCTCCATATTCTTATCTAATTCCTTTTTGAAGCCGTCCATGCTTGTAGCTGCCACCACTTCCTGTGGCAGTGAATTCCATGTGTTAATCACTCTTTGGGTGAAGAAGTACTTCCTTTTATCCGTTCTAACCCGACCACTCAGCAATTTCATTGAGTGCCCACAAGTTCTTATATTGTGAGAAAGGGAGAAAAGTACCTTTTTTTTTTCCCTACCAAAGTTGGTGGCCAAATATCAGGTGGTGATGATAGCACAGCATATTTAAAGAGCCACCTGCCTGGTTTGCTTTAACTGGTTGTGTGCTCTTGTTCATGACACTGATCAAAGGAACAGTAATCGGATTGGATTGGAGTAGGACTAAATGGGTACTTGTGAGAACAAGTAAGCAGTGGGGTCCCAAAAGGATCAGTCCTGGGACCAGTGCTAGTTTAGTGTCGTGGTTAAGTGCACGGACTCTAATCTTGGAGAACCGGGTTTGATTCCCCACTCCTCCACTTGCACCTGGCTGGATGACCTTGGGCAAGCTGTAGCTCTGATAAGAGCTGTCCTTGAAAAAGAGCCGCTTCTGTCAAGAGCTCTCTCAGCCCCACCTACCTCACAGGGTGTCTGTTGTGGGGAGGGGAAGGGAAAGGAGTTTGTAAGCCGCTCTGAGACTCCTTTGGGTAGTGAAGGGCTGGGTATAAATCCAATCTCCTCCTCCTCCTCCTCCTCCTCTTCTTCTTCTTCTGTGTTCATAAATAGTTTGGAATAAGAGGTGAAGAATGTAGTGGTCAGGTTTGCTTCAGAGGGTAGCTGTGTTGGTATCTGACGAAGGGAGCTTTGACTCTTGCAGGCTTATACTCTGAATTTTTTGTCAGTCTCTGAGGTACTACTGGACTCAAATCTACCTGCAGTCAAGTCTGCAGACAATAACAAATTATTCAGGATGGTGAACTATTGAAATAGATCTTGGGGTTGTAGTGGAATGTTTGATGAGAATGTCGGCCCACCGTATAAGCAGTGAAAAAAGCAAACTCCACACAAGGAAATATCAGGAAAGAGACTGAAAATTAAACAGCCAATATTGTAATGCCCTTTGATAAAGCTATGGTGCAGCCTCAATTGGAATACTGTGTGCAGTTGTCATCACCATATCTCAAAAGGAAATTGCAAAGCTGGAAGAAATACAAAGGAGAGCAACCCAGACGATTACAGTGCTGGAGCACCTTTCCTATGAGGAAAGACTATTAAGTCGAAAAGATAGATGACTAAGGGGAAACATGACAGAGGTTTATAAAATTATACATGGGGTGGATAGAGGGAACTCTCCCATTATGATAGATCTCTGGGGCACCAAATGAAATTCTTGGGAAATCGGTTCATGTCCAATAAAAGGAAATACTGCTTTACTCAACAAGTAATTAAACTGTGAAATTCACTGCCAGTGGAGATGGTGATGGCCATGAGCATAAGATAGCTTTAAAAGGGGGTTAGAAAGATTCATAGAGGGGAGGCCCATCAACGGCTTCTAGCCATGGTGACTGAAGGAAGCCTCCATCTACAGTGGCAGCAAACCTCTGAATACCGTGCTAAGATGCAGCAGCAGGGAAGGGCCTTGGTCTCTATGCCCTGTTTGTTTGGCCTTCCAGGGCAACTGTTCAGCTACTGTGAGAAATAACATGCTAGATTCATATTTCTTGTGTTCCTGCCTCTGGATCCCACCTCCCACAGAGTCCAATGGCCAGTGAGAGGGGGAAAACATTAAAATCACCACTGTGTGATGTAGGGTTGCCAAGTGTGTCTTCGCCGGGAGCGGGGGGCTCCCGGCTGGCGTCTGGTGCACACGCCGCACGCACATCACCCGGAAGTGACGGGAGGACGCCAGGCACGCTGGGGGCGGGGCCACGGCCATACAAGGGAAAACCATAGAGTTTTCCCTTGTATGGCCGTGGCCCAGCCCCCAGCGTGCCCGGCGTGCCCACGTCACTTCCTGGTGACGCGCACACAGGCGTGGGGTTTCCCCCGGGGCCCGATTCCATGGCGTCGGAAATCGGGCCTCCAAAGCGGGGGTTTACCCGCCACCCGCCCCCACTTGGCAGCCCTAGTGTGATGGCTTGATATAAATTTTTGGAGAAAGCCAGAACTAGCATCAGTCCACCCTAGGAATCGCCCGAAAGCTCTCTGTTTTTACATCGGGTGACATGGTAAAACATGGAGTTTCCAGTGATTCTTAGAGAGGCAAGATAGCACGCCACTGCCCAATGGCACCCACTCATGTCTCCACCTCCTGGACTCCCACCAGTTGCCTGGCCATGCCTGCAAATCCTAGCTGGACTGGATGGATCACTGGCCTGATCCAACAGGCTCTTCTAATGTTCTTCTCCCACAGGACTTTTGTGAAGGTAAAACAGAGGAGGGAAGAACTACCTTGATCTACTTGGATGACAGGCAGGATAGAAATCCACTAGATAATAAAATACTAGGACTACTCTGGTACTCCAAATAATACTATTTGTGAAGGTACAATATGAATCACATTTATGAGTTTTCCACCTAACAATCTGATCTGTGAAAATGGATTTTAAAAATAGCCATCATCTGATAACGGCAATTTATTATGTGAAATACATTCTACAATAGTTAACAAACTTTGAGCACAGTCCATCACAGACTTAGCCGTGTTTAAGTTCACTGAAGGAGAGTAGGCCAAAATAGCAATTCAGCATGGCTGAGCTCTCTGCCGCATTGTGGCATTTGCCACCTAGGCCTTGGTGATGAATACAGCCCAACTTATTTTCTAACAGTAGGAATACTTGAAGATTTCTTTGTAAATAAAAAAAGGGTCGTAATGGAAATGCAATTAATACACCTCTAAATTAAAGCTTAAAAGTATTTAGTAACAAAATTAATATACGTTACAGTAAGAGGAAGAGGCAGATAATGGCAAACCACCTCTGAATGTCTCTTTCTTTAAAAACCCTACAGGAGTTGCCATAAGTTGGATGTGACTTGGTGGCACTTTTCACCACCCCAAGAAAGCATGTTAATCCATAAGCATAAAACACAGACACATTAAACTTGAGAAGTCCTCTAATAACATTGCCATCCTAAGCGACAATAAAGCAAATACGTTTGACCAAGTTGAAATCGATGGTCTTAGAATGGTGTAACTCTGCTTAAAACGAGTTTACTGTCCTTTCATCAATATATTTCACATTTCAGCCTTGCATGTTATTGCTAAAATGCCAATTTTTCCATACACAGTTCTGAATATCCACTTGAGAAAACCTTGATTTGGAATTCACAAAGTCCAATGTCATTCATTCAATTTCATGTATTCTCTAATTGTTCAGGAGTTCTGTCATTAGATGAACATTATTTTCTCAAAGAAGATTGATTGGTTTCTTTGGTTTTTGCGTGTCAATATCCTCAGTTAATTTTAGTGACGAGATTTTCTAATTAGCTTATAATTTAATAGACCCACTGACATCTGTGGGGATTTCACCTAGGCCGCTTAATTGCTTTATAAATTTAATGAATTTTGTACCTTCGTTCCCACAACATTTGTAGAACTCTCATATTGTTAGGGAAGGCACATGCGCTCACTCACACACATACACGTTGAGCTTGTCTAATCCTTGAGGCGTTACTCAGTACTGGTCCCAATAATATCCTCCCATAAATATCCTCTCATAAATAGCACCTTTTTGAAGAACATCTGGAATCAGTATGGACGTGACTACATTGCCCCCAGTTGAGCCCTTTTCTTTGTTCCGTGCCACTGACACAAAGGAAGAGAATTTGATTTTATATGATGCCTTTCTCTTTCAGAGTACACTTTACAAAGCACCGAATGAGATACCAGTCACACCATGACCGTTATTTACGACCACTTTCACTTCAATGGCATCCATTGTTGTGTCCTGTGGAAATCCCAAGCCAGGGGAGGAACATTTAATTAAATGCAGCTGGGCCAAAACAACTTGAAAAAGAACTTATCTAGGCATTCTATTTGCTAAGAAAGAAACTGAGGGGAGGAAATATTAAGAAAAGAGAGACAACAGTGCCTAAAGGGGAACAGATTTTAGGTAGCAACAGAGTGAATACGCCCTGACCTGGATAGGCCAGACTAGCCCAAGTTCATCAGATCTCGGAAACGAAGCAGGTTCGGCCCTGGCTATTATTTGGATGGGAGACCTCCAAGGAATACCAGGGGCGTGATGTGGAGGCAGGCAATGGCGAACCTCCTCTGAACTTCTCTTGCCTTGAAAACCCCATGAGGTCTCCATAAGTCTAGCTGTGACTTGATGGCACTTTCCACCACCGGAGTGAATACATCTGACCAAGTGACAGTGTTCCACAGGGGGCATAATGCAACACGGAGAGTCCAGACAGCGAGGAGGATCATTTTACCACACACCCTCACTAGAGAAAACAGAGCAGTAGTAGCACTTTCTCATTTGTCTGCTTTCCAGCATTTTTTAATTTCTGCTAAAATCCTTACAACCTAGGCTTCCTATAGGGTTGCCAAATGGGCCCGGGGGCGGGGAATCCCCCGCTGCAGAGCTCCGATTTTCACCCCGGCGGAATCGGGGCCCGGGGGGAACCCCGCCCCCGAAGCTCGGCCACGCCCCCAACGTCAGCAACGTTGCACGTCACTTCCGGTGACGTCCTGCCGGCACGCGCGCGCTTCACGTGCGCGCACACGTGCCCGAAACAAACTCCCAGACACCGCCGAGGTTCCCCCACTCCGAGGGGTAAGTGGATTTGGCAACCCTAGCTTCCTACAGGGTTGCCTGCCCACTGTGGCAAGGTGCCACTTTATAAAGGATTGTCTGCATTTGCTCAAATACCTTGTTGGGGGGTCAGTGTTCCCTCTAAGCTGAGTTAGTGTGAGCTAACTCACAGTTCTTTAGCCTCTGGCTCACACATTTTTGCCTTAGCTCAGGAAGGATGGCTCCAGAGCGAAGTAATTTATGCGGTAGCCAAATCACCTGCTCACAACTTTAATGCCAGTAGCTCACAAAGTAGAATTTTTGCTCACAGGACTCCATAGCTTAGAGGGAGAATTGGTTGGGGTATAGTGAAAGGCATACCCTCATACAAGGTGACCTTTCCCACTCAGTCTTGCTCTTGGTATTCCCAGTAGTCATGTATGGCTGCGAGAGTTGGACTATAAGCAAGGCCGAGCGCTGAAGAATAGATTCTTTTGAACTATGGTGCTGGAGAAGACTCTTGAGAGTCCTTTGGACTGCAAGAAGATCAAATCAGTCAATCCTAAAAGAAAGCAACTCTGACTGTTCCCTGGAAGGCCAGATAATGAAACTGAAGCTCAAATACTTTGGCCACCAAATGAGAAGGGAGCACTCACTGGAGAAGACCCTGATGCTGGGAAAGATTGAAGGTCAAAGAAGACGGGGACGGCAAAGGATGAGATGGTTAGACAGATTGGTTAGATAGATGCAACGGACATGAAATTGAGCAAACGTCAGAGGATGGCAGAAGACAGGAGGGCCTGGCGTGATCTTGTCCATGGGGTCGCGAAGAGTCGGACTCGACTGTGCGACTGAACAACAACAACAACAAGATTTAAAGTCAGGTGAGGAATCCACTGCTGGAGTTTGTTACTATCTTCTCGTAAAAAGGTAAGTAAAAGCTAGCACTGACACCTCTGCTACCGTTTCCCCAAGAACTGAGGAAGATAGGAAAACCTGATCCAGACACCGTTGCTATTCTCCACCCCCAAGTTAAGATACTGTGCGCTGCCAAAAGACAAATAAGTGGGTTCCAGATCAAACCAAGCCTGAACTGTCCCCTAGAAGCTAAAATGACTAAATGGAGGCTATTGTATTCTGGTCACATTATGAGAAGACAAGAATCACTGGAAAAGACAATAATGCCAGGAAAAGTCAAAGGCAGCAAGAAAAGAGGAAGACCCAACATGAGATGGATTGATTCAATAAAGGAATCCACAGCCCCAGGGCCGCCAATTGGGGGGGGGGAACAAAATTTGGGGAGCCCAAGTCAGCTGGAGGGTCCCTGAAGCCCGTGTCATGCTGGGTCCTCTCTGCCTTTGCCTGCCACTCGAGTCAAGGCAATTTAAGTCCACAGCAAAACACTGAAGGGACGTAATGTAATACAGAATGGGGGGAAAAAAACAGAATAAAATGAAGGTTGAACTCGATTTTAGTGCAGAATGGGGGGAAAAAACCCTGGATTAAAAAGAAGGTTGAATTCGATTTAAGTGCAGAATTGCTTGGAGGACACCACGGTGAACATGGAGTTCTGACTTCAGACACTAGGGGCACAGGGAAGGCAGAGTAAAGAGCATCTATCTGACTCTGGAGGCTCAGCTTTTCTGCTCCTCAGATCCTGCTAAGCAAGCACTGGAGCAAGGCAAAACCAGCCAGGACAACCTAGAGTCCCTGCCAGGATGCAGCCTCCTAACAATGTCTACCGTTTCCACTTTCCTTTAGTTCCACCCAGCTCTACAGCCAAATATTGAGAAGGGACAACCTTGTTAGTGTGTGGTATCTAAATGTACAACCCCCCCAGCTTTCATTGTCCTTACATTTCTGTTTTCCATGCTGTTCTCCACCTTCATGTTGCCCTTTTCCTTTCGTGATCTGCCATTCCTCTGTTCCTACTCCTGATTCCCAACCCCCGATTCCCAGTTTGGTGTAGTGGTTAAGTGCGCAGACTCTAATCTGGGAGAACCAGATTCCCGGCTCCTCTACACACAGCTGCCGGATGACCTTGGGCAAGCCATAGTTCTGTCAGAGCTGTTCTTGAAAGAGCAGTTATCTAAAGAGCTCTCTCAGCCCTGCCTACCTCACAGGGTGTCTGTTGTGGGGAAGGGAAAGGAAAGGAGTTTGTAAACTGGTCAGAGACTCCAAGTGAAGGGTGGGGTATAAATCCAGTCTCCTCCTCCTCTTCTTCATTTCTTCTTCGTCATTGTCGTTATCGCCTTCTTCTTCTTCTTTCTTTGTCTTCTTTTTCAGTCTCAATTTCTCCTCAACCTTGCTGGTTGGCAACTTAGAATGTATTTAATAGTAGTACAGGAGCAAACCTATGCTATGAACAGAATGGGGGAGGTAATATTTCCCCATAACCTCTCAGAGTAATAAAAGCATGCTCCCCCCCTCCACCCTTAACATGCATGATAATAAAGGTCAGTCTGCCTCAGTGGTAACAGATGAGGAACAGAAATTAGAACTCATTTACTTATTTACTTTATATGTCGCCTTCCTTCCCAAGGGGGACCCAAAGCAGTTTACATTTTATCTTGTCCTCTGGTTTGTCCGTACAACAATCCTGTGAGGCAGGCTAGGCTGAGAGTGTGTGATAGGGTTGCCAAATGGGCCCGGGGGGGCGGGGAATCCCCCGCTTCGGAGGCCCAATTTCTGCCACGGCGGAATTGGGCCCTGGGGGGAACCCCGCCCCCGAAGCTGCGTCACCAGAGGTGACGCAGCCACATTGCTGACGTTGGGGGCTGTCATGCCTGCCCCTGCTGATGTCATGCCTGCCTTTGCTGATGCCCCTGAACAGGCTCCTGAGGACCCTGAACAGGCTCCTGAGGACAGTACTGCAGCAGAAAGGCAAAGACTGGATCCTGTAGCTGAAAGCTATCTAAGTGGTGAGGAGGATAGAGCCTCCCAGGGAACACCTGCAAGGGATCAGTCTCTGCTGCAGCCCAGTGGGGGGGAAACCCATATGGTTTTCCCCCCGATGAGCTCGGCCACACCCCCAACGTCAGCAACGTCGTACGTCACTTCAGGTGACGTTGTGGCGGCGCGCATGCATCCACGAAGAGCTCCCGGATGCCGGCTCGGTTCCCCCGCTCCAAAGGGTAAGTCGAGTTGGCAACCCTAGTGTGTGACGGGTCCAAGGTCACCCAGCAAGTTTCCATAGCAGAGTGGAGATTCGAACCTGGATTTTACAGATCCTAGTCCAGCACTTTAACCACTACACAAGCTCAACTTCTCTTGAAAACAGCTTGGGGGGGGTGTCTTGAGATAATCTGGGCCTAGATAGTCCAATTCCTTTCATTTTTGCCCCTGAAACTCCCATGATCATAGGGGTGGCCAGGTCCCCTTGCTGTTGTGGCAGGGGTTTTGGGGGGCATTCTGGGGGTGGGTGGATGACCTTGGGCAAGCCATAGCTCTATCAGAGCTGTTCTTGAAAGAGCAGTTCTCGAAAGAGCTCTCTCAGCCCCTTCTACCTCACAGGGTGTCTGTTGTGGGGAAGGGAAAGAAGATGTCACCCGGAAGTTATGTCATCGCATCGGTGACGTCGCATACAATGCTCTGGTTTTTGAGCAAAAACTCTGGGGGGTTTTGGCTTCAAAACCACAGTCACCGAGCAATGTCGCCAACATGATAATGTCACTTCTGGGTGATGTCATTGTGCCAGCAATGTTGCACAACGACATCCCTATTTGGAGGTGGGGTTTCCCCTGCTGGCTGGCAGCAGATCAGAGCCCCCAAGAGCAGGCTGGCAGCCCTCCATGATCATCCTGAAGCTGGTGGCCGTTTTGAGATTCCTGGTTTTATCTTCTGAGTTATGCCTTCCACAAGTGGGCAGACAGATGGGCACGTGGGCCCTTTTGTTACTATAGGTGCCTGGTAACAGCCAGCCAAGCCAAGTGATTTGTTTGGTTCGGTTTGGGTTGTCAGGGGGTGTGGCCTTATGACACACTTCCGGTGATGTCAGGGGATGTGGCATATGCTAATGAGTTATGCTAATGAGTTCCCCTAGCTCTTTTTCTACGAAACGACCCCTGCTTCTGGGTGATGGAGCCATTTTTCTCCAGGGGAGCTGATCTCTGTCAGCTGGAGATCAGCTGTAAAAGCGGGAGATCTCCCGGCCCCACCTGGAGGCTGGCAACCCTAATGGGGGGCAGATAGGATTTTTGTCTGGGTGCCCCTGGCAGCTCCTGGCCGCCCTGCATGTCCCTCGCTTTGCAAGACCTGAGCAAGGCAGTTAATGATTAAGCTTTCTGAAGGTCATTAATTTATAGAGTCACCATAAGTTGGAAGTGACTTTAGGGCACTAAACACATACCCCAAGTCAAGAGAGGACTTATTGCTCATTCCTAATTTTGACAATTGATTTTGGTTACCAAAAAAGGATCAAGTTATGATGAGGCTTTCCAGCTTTTGACTTCTACACAACTCTCTGTGGACAGAGGTTTGTAAGGTTTGTCTCCTGTGCCTGTCACCATGCAGTTTTGGTTGGCCTTCTCTTCCTCTCCAGATAGCGATGGGAGCATTGTCCAACTGACATCATATTTAGCTGTAACCAAGCTTAAGAGCACCTAACTTTATTTACTCTTATTCATTCCTTGTTACCCTGGTCTCTTTTTCTTCTCTGGTTTCTTGTCATAAGAGCATAAGAGAAGCCATGCTGGAATGCTTTGTGTCACACAGTGGCCAAAACCCAGGTGCCATCAGGAGGTCCACCAGTGGGGCCAGAACTCCAGAAGCCCTCCCACTGTTGCCCCCCAAGCACCAAGAATACAGACCATCACTGCCCCAGACAGAGTGTTCCATCTGTACCTTATGGCTAATAACCACTGATAGACCTCTGCTCCATATGTTTATTCAGTCTCCTCTTGAAGCTGTCTGTGCTTGTAATTAGACATTACATTTCTTGGGGACAGAGAGAGACCTGTTGTTTTTGCCTATGAAGCTTTGTAAAACAGTATGTACATTGATGGGGAGGCGTTGATTTAAAATATTTGCAGGGCTATTTTTGGGCAGGAACACACAGGAACAGAGTTCCGGCTGGCTCCTGAGTTGGCCACGCCCAGCAGGAACTCATTAGCATAATAGGCCACACCCAATAGCAGAAACTCATTAGGATTGGCTACATTAGGGGTGTGGCCTAACATGCAAAGGAGTTCCTGCTACAAAAAAAGCCCTAGGTTTTGACAACAAACAAGTTAAACAGAATAAGAAGCAAAAGGTGGGTGTGGCTGGATGTCGACACTTCTGGTAACATGGGGGTGCAGCCTAATATGCTAATGAGCTATGCTCTCATGGGTGTGGCTGGATATGCTAATAAGTTTCTGTTGTTGGGTGTGGCCTATTATGCTAATGAGTTCCTGCTGGGCTTTTTCTACAAAAAAAGCCCTGAATATTTGTATCCTGCCTCGCAAAAGATATGCCAACTCACATCCTCCACAACAATTGAAACAATCAATATTACAGATTAATAATAAGATTTAAAAAAGATACTAAAACTCACATGAACACACATGAAGCTGCCTTATCCTGAATCAGACCCTGGGTCCATCAAGCTCAGTACTGCCTACTGCGGATCTTAGGGAGAGGTCTTTCACATCACCTACTACCAGTTTCTTTCAACTGGAGATGCTGGGGATTGAACCTGGAACCTTCTGTATGCGAAGCAAAGGCTCTTCCACTCAGCCACATCCCCTCCCTAACTCCAAACTAACCAGCCCAAACCACAAGAACTTAAATAACACTCCCTAGACATCAGTAAAATGTACTCTTAAATAGGACAGCTTTATGTTCGTTCCATAAAACTGATAGGGATAGTGCCCTCCTGGCTTCTGCAGGCAGGCCATTCCACATAACTGGTCCATGCTCAAGAAAGCCCAAACTACGCCCAAGCAAGATACATGTTCTTAGCGGGGGGTACTGTCAGGAGGAATTGGTGAGAGGAGCACAGTTGGTACATATACAGAAACAGGTCTTTGGATGAGTCGGTCCCAGATCATGTCGTGTTTTAAAGATTAGAACCAGACTCTTCAACTGAGCCTGGAAACGAACAGGTAAATGACTATTAATGATCAATGTGATGTGAGAGTTCAGTGCACATGGCTATGGATTTGCTCTGGGAAAAAAAATCCAGAGTAAGCTTTAAAAGTCACCCCAAGCTCACAATTCAGATTTTGACACTGGTGATAAGAAAACAGCGTGAGCGAAAAAGGAGGGAGAGGTGAGGATAATCAGGAATGAATGTGAGCAAGGGTACTTACACGCAGTTTAAAAGTGCTTAGCTGTGGCTGGATCGTGGCCAGTGTCTTTTAAATTGGTACCGGTTATGATGCATGACATTAATTCTTGTTCCAGCATGTTATGCCAGCCAAAAGACAACCCAGAACCTCATAACAGGAAGATTGCACAGAGCTCTGG
The DNA here is from genome assembly GCF_001447785.1 of Gekko japonicus. Classification (NCBI taxonomy): domain Eukaryota; kingdom Metazoa; phylum Chordata; class Lepidosauria; order Squamata; family Gekkonidae; genus Gekko; species Gekko japonicus. Next base: position 8,912 of record NW_015176503.1, on the reverse strand, counting down.
GAGCGTCAGCCACATTTATCTGGAACTTAGAACAGATGCTTCTGCTTAATTTTTTCTCCCCAGAGTTGTCAACGGCAGTCTCGTTTCAAATCGTAAGGGTTTGTTCAGCAAATTCTTTTGTGCAGCGTGCAGCCACATCTGCTTGGGGGATGAACAGGTTGTGCTTCTGGAGGCTAGTGGGTAGAGAATGGGGCTAGAAAATAGACACTGACTGTGTATTTGAGGGTCTGGTCGCTAGAGGAGCCAGCAGTTTGTAAAGCCACATGGGTTCTACATATCTATTACAATTTTACCCTGCCTTCTTCCACAGAGTTGGATTGGTATACATGATGCTCTCCTTTTATACTTGATCCTCACAACAATGGCCAGGGTCCGACATACCTGAGGGACTGCCTTTCCCCATACATACCCTCAAGAGCACTTTGGTTGGGGACTCAACATCGCCTGATGATGAGTGTGTCTGGCTGCCAAACATGCCAACTAGGGCCAGATCCTTTTCAGTGGTGGCTCCTACCTGGTGGAACGAACTCCCAAAGGAGGTCAGGGCCCTGCAAGACCTCATACAGTTCCGCAGGGCCTGCAAGACGGAGCTCTTCCGCCAGGTGTTTACGTAGGAGCCGCCACTACCACCACCACCACCAATGGCGTGGGTGACAACTGGATAAGAGGACGGCCCTTGAAGATCTGCCATGAGACCGCACTGGGTTGGTACCACTGGATTGGCCATGTACCAGCTACAGGACACTATCTACCTCCAATGAAAGATCCGGCACCTACTGTTGGAAGACCATCTTGGTCTTTATAGAACACTTTACTTTGTGATTCGAGGATTTAATTTTTGTTTTAAGTTGTTTTAATCTTGTTTTATATGTGGGCATTGTTGCCCTCTTGTAAGCCGCCCTGAGCCCGCTCGCGGGGACGGCGGGGGAAAAATACTAATAAATAATTTTTTTAAAAAAACCCTGTGATAGAACAGGCTGGGAGTGATGGGTTCAAGATCATCTGGTCAGCTCCACCACTGACTTCTGTTTAGGGCTCCCAAGTGTATCACCTAACCGTTACACGACTGGTTCTCCACTCCATCCTCTGCCATTCTGTGCAGCAGGCAGGGCTCCAGTGGTAAAGGGCACAGAATTCAGCATACTGAGAACCTCAGCTTCCACCCTTTGAAAGCATGCATCTACCTCTAACCTTGAGAGTGTGAAAATAAGGTCTGAGGCAGGATCACCATATTTTGAAAAGCAAAAAAGACTGAAAAGCAAAAAAAAGTATTTCCCAACTGACTACTTCAAACAAGCCATCACTATGACAAATCTCATTTTAAATACCCCTATTATTTAAGCTGTGCCTAGCAACCCCATACAAGTGTGCACTTTAAAAACAAGGGCTGCCAAAGTAACAGGAAGAAGACAGCAGCGATGAGGGGTGCGAGGAAGGGGGGAGGAAGAAGGCAGCAATGATGACAGAAGGGGAGGAGGAGGAGGAGGCAGTAGTGGCATTAGTGATGGGAAGTAAGATGGTGACAGGAAGGAAGAAAAGAGAAGGAGGCGGCACCATCGGTGGCAGGGAGGGCAAGTGATGGCAATGGCAAGAGATGACAGAAGAAGGGGAGGAGGAGGAGGCAGTGGTAGGGAGACAAAGCAGGAAACCAGCATGTCTCATCCGCTCTCCTCTGAAAGACCTGCAGTCATTTGACCAGTAGTAGCACAAGGAAGGGGAATGGAGCAGAAAGGTGGCAGAGAGGTGGCAGGGAGGGCAAGTGATGGCAATGGCAAGAGATGACAGAAGAAGGGGAGGAGGAGGCGGCAGTGGTAGGGAGACAAAGCAGGAAACCAGCATGTCTCATCCGCTCTCCTCTGAAAGACCTGCAGTCATTTGACCAGTAGTAGCACAAGGAAGGGGAATGGAGCAGAAAGGTGGCAGGGAGGTGGCAGGGAGGGCAAGTGATGGCAATGGCAAAAGATGATACAAAGTTGCAGATGATACAAAGTTGTTCAGTGCACAAGGAAGGGGAATGGAGCAGAAAGGACACAGAATGGCCTCTACCGGTCACCACCAGACAGCACCATCAGATGCACATTCCCCTCCAGGCCTGACCCCAGGAGGCCTGCAGTGGGAAGTGCACCCTGTGCTCTTTCGGCTCCAAGCTTTCCCTCCTTGCTGATAAGAGAGAGTCCTGGTAGCTTTCCTGGGCGGGAGCTTCCCACTCAAAGCTAGCAATAACAGGGCATCCTCACGCCTGTTTGGGAGCTGCTCGGGTTGTTTGGTGTGGAAGCAAACAGATCTAGGATTAGATTACGCTTGATGATGAGTGTGTCTGGCTGCCAAACACGTTTGCTGTGAAATTTGCAGCATCCTTAATTGGGATACTGTTGCACACGTTAGTGTGTAAAGTGTATAATGCTCAGCTTTGTTTGAGGTTTACCATGTGCATAGTTGTGGAGCTAGTGTTTGTGTCTTGAACACATTTATACGAATGGCTTTCACAAAGATTTCAACCATGATGTTACTGCCAATGGGGGGGGGGGTCGGGTCACTTCATGGTGACGAGATATGGTTATGTGAATTCATCCACATCCCCCATATGTAAAGGAAAATGATCAAAACTGGAGGTGATCATACCAAGTGAAAAGCAGCAAAGAGATGCCACTGAGCTTGCGCTTGTATGATGTGAGTTTATGACAGAATAAAGTTTGTTAGGGCGCTTTCACACACACTAAATAACGCATTTTCCACTTTCAATGCACTTTGCAACTGGATTTTACCGTGTGAAATGGCAAAATCCACTTGCAAATGGTCACTGAAGTGAATTGAAATGGCATTATTTAGTATGTGTGAAAGCGTCTTTAAGGTGCCATGGAACTTATTTTAAATTTTCCTGCAACAGACTAACACATCTACTGCACTGGACATATATTTCTTTTCTGCCACAGTTGTTCACTGCTCTTATTAAAAAGGGAGAAGACATGAGATATGAAAGATCTTACGGAATGGGGAAGAGACAATATTAATTTTTACCAGTCACAAATAAACCTACAACGGACAGTTGCGCCCCTACAAATTTGCTCCAGATAAAAAGGATGCCATTGTATTTCAGATTTATTATCTAAATTATTTCCGTTTCTAAACTTTCATTAGATTTGTTCATTTATCGGTCTCTGCTGCATTCCACATTCTCTGTTGTGAGTTCTGTTTGGCGTTGGGCAGAGGTGCAAACATTAGATATTGCAGATACGGAAACAATAAGGAAACACTGTCCCTGGCTGGTGAGATGAAAAAAGCCTGAAGATCAGTAACTGTTCTTACAACAGATATAACCTGATAAAGTTCACCTCTTGCTGCGGTATTTCGAAGACCACGTGCTTGCCAAAGACTTAAAACTAATGCCTAACACAAGTGAGAATGGAAACAGCTCAGGATGGAAGACTGACAGCAAATACCCCACTCGAGCAGGTCAAAGGTTTGTATGGGGTACCTTAGGCACCTACGAATTTGTTGTGCATACAGATGAATAATTAAAGGGCCTGATGAGGGATGAAAGCTACCATGAGGCTGCTGCATATTAAGAGCCGACCACTATGTGGAGCTGATTAAAATTCTACTTAAATTATTGGCACCGGTAAGAACAAACTGATCTGCATCATACAGGGTCATTTGTTCTTTTTCTCCGGCCTGATTCCTAATTAAATCTGGCTTCAGAGATCGGCATGAGGGGGGAGGTGCTTCAGGCATATCATTGCTCTAATACATTCAAGCCGTACATCAAAGGGATTCTGAACTATTAGCCTCGAAGAATAGATCTCGACCACAATGATTAACATGCCAGCTTCTTTGCCCTGGGTTCCTGCCTGGTGCCATCACATTGCCAGCTTGCTCTGCGTTTTGATCCATCCCATCAACAATGGTACCTGGCCTGGCCCAGCTGAAGCCCAGAAACCAGGGCTGAAACTCCGCCCCCGTCCTTCACAGCAAATCGTCCCATGACGTATCCTTGCTCACCCTTCTCTTCTCTCACTCAGAATCTACCCACCTGATGCCTCTATGGATCAGCTGACTCAGTCACATGAGGCTCCTATAGTTATCCTCAGGAGAGCATCACAAAGGGGTAAGCTGTCCAGTATCTATATGAATCCACTCGGAGAGTGTTTGTGGACTGGGAGTGAGGGAATACCAATACGGGAATGACACCCAGCTACCTGTCAGCTGCCTAGAGAAGGTAATGGGATGGATGAAACTCTGTCCAAATAAGGCTGAGGCACTGGTTGATGACAACCTGGCAGAACTCTCTGCCAAATACCATCAGGGTCCTGTGGGACCTTATGTAATTCCGCAAGGCCTGTAAGGCAGGGATATTCTGCCAGGATTTCGGATGAGGACAGCGACGGTTTCCTTTTGGCTGGCACCCTTTCTCATCCCCCTGCTGTCTACCTTATTTGGCCTCCCCCCCCCCACCCCTGTGAAGTAGCCGGAAGTCTGAAGTTGGATTGATATTCTTAATGTTTTACCTGATTTTATTGGATTGTGTTTTATGGATACTGTACATCTCCCAGAGCCCCGCAATAGTAGGGATTGGGCGATTAATAAATCCAATATATAAATAAATAAAAGCCAGTTTGGTGTAGTGGTTAAGTGCGCGGACTCTAATCTGGGAGAACCAGGTTTGATTCCCCACTCCTCCACTTGCAGCTGCTGGGTGACCTTGGGCAAGCCATAGTTCTGTCAGAGCTGTCCTTGAAAGAGCAGTTCTTGAAAGAGCTCTCTCAGCCCCGCCTACCTCACAGGGTGTCTGTTGTGGGGAGGGGAAGGGAAAGGAGTTTGTAAGCTGCTCGGAGACTCCGAGTGAAGGGCGGGGTATAAATCCAATCTCTTCTCTTCTTCTAAATAAAGCCACTTGAGAACTGAAGAGTCAGCCTGTCCCGGAGGGGGCTGCACTTCCCTTGAAGAAGCTTGGGGGTATTATTGGACCCCAGGCTATGGTTGGAGGTTAAGGTCTCCTCCATGGCATGTAGTGCCTTTTGTTAGCTTCAGTTGATATGCCAGTTTACCACACTGTGTTAAAAGAGGGTTGGAAGAGAGAGGACAAGGAGGGTTAGCTGCCGTGATGCCTGGTCAGAGGTAAAGCCATTGGAAAGATTGTGCGCGCAAAGGATGTGAAAACACTTAGAGGAGAAGCAGCAGGCAGTCCGGATGAGAGGGTAGGGGTTCCATTTTGTGCTCCGTTTCCAGCAGCAAAACACTGGGTGCCAGCACTGCTCATCTGACATTCTCGTGGAAAGACTCAATCTTTGGCAAGAATTTCATAATGGCATGATACCAAAAGGATGCAGTGACTACCCCTAACAGCCCAATCCTGTACATGCTTGAAAGCACATCCCGCTAACTGAGGATAAGGCTGCAGCACTTCACATATATAGACAGACACTGCCAAGTGGCAACCAAGTTGTGGTGACCCCGCAAGGGGTGTTCAAGGCAAGTGAGAAGCAGAGGTGGTGTGCCATTGTCTTTCTCTGCACAGGCTTCCTTGGTGGTCTTCCACCAAGGCAGCACTTCAGACTCATGTAAATTTGCAAGGAGAAGCAATGCAATGATGAATAAGGAACAGAGGGGAAAATCCATGCTTAGAACCAGCTGCAATGAGTCCTGTTGGAAGGTGTCTCAGCGAAGGACAGAAATAGCTTTCAACTGGCAGTGGCTGGGGTTTCTCCTCCCTATATGGATGAAGGGTGGGGTATAAATCCAATCTCTTCTTCTTCTTCTTCAAGGCAAGTGAGAAGCAGAGGTGGTGTGCCATTGTCTTTCTCTGCACAGGCTTCCTTGGTGGTCTTCCATCCAAGTACCGGCCCTGCTTAGGTTCTGAGATCTGACGAGATCAGGCTATACTGTGTTGCCTTCCCTCCCGGCAGCACTTCAGACTGATGTAAATTTGCAAGGAGAAGCCATGCAATGATGAATAAGGAACAGAGGGAAAATCCATGCTTAGAACCAGCTGCAATGAGTCCTGTTGGAAGGTGTCTCAGCGAAGGACAGAAATAGCTTTCAACTGGCAGTGGCTGGGGTTTCTCCTCTCTATATGGAGCAGGTTTGCAGCTTATGGGAGATACAAGAGCCTGCTGTGCTTATGGGTGAGCAAGCAGCATCTGTTTCAAGGAAAATGTTTCACCAAATCCAGTTAATATGCCAGCTGCATCCTCTTCTTGAAAAAGTTGACCTCAGACAGTAATCTAGGCTTTGATAATGTCCAGGCTTGATCTCCTCCTCCTCCTCCTCCTCCTTCTATTGTGGGCCCACAACATCTGCCATCCGGAGGTCAACTGCCACAGAATATATGTGTTCTCTATCAGAGGCATACATTTTCAGCAAAGATTTGCAATTAAGTTACACTTTCATATATGCAAGTCTATATTTTGTGATGAAAATTTTAGGAAATGCAAGATTTCAGAAGGTGATTATCATGTATGAGGGCCATGGTTTGCCCTTCAGATTGTTAAAAAAAGTGGATTCTCTTCTTAACTATGAGAAATTGGGGGGGGGACTAGGTTTATATACTTGAACTTCAAGGGGAGGAAATCTTTACTTGAACTCTACTGCTAACTGAAATAAAATGTCTGAAAGCTACAAATTAAGTTGAAGGAGAGATTTATCATTGCTTGCTAACATTTCCTTTTTACTAACAAAAAATATGAATGGGGGCGGGGGATCTCACACATGGGAGATCCTGGTCACATTCATGCTGAACATCTTGAAAACATCAACCTGAGAAGAATGTTCTTAAGGGATTCGTACATAGACGAACTTCAATATGGAAACCGCCTTGATTTGTTTCTTCATGCTTGTTTCAGCTGCCTGGGCTGTCTTTCACACACCCAGGCCCAACAGTACAATCCTAAACAGAGGTACACCTTTCTAAGACCATTGACGTCAATGGTCATAGAAGAGTTTAACCCTACGTAGGACTGCAGTGCAAATCTTGTACTAAGCATTGCCGTTTACTTCTCCCCTATAATATCAGAGGTAGGGACTCCATGGAAAGTCTTATATGACACGTAAACTGGTCCACAACTCACTATACTTCTACTCTCCCACTGTGAGATATCAAACAACTCCAAGAAATATCCAAGATAATTTAAAACATGATCATTCTGCCTGAGTTAAATTGATCAAAAAAGAAAACACCACTGACAGAAAATGAACGCACAAGCAAATAAGCAAGTATATAATGTATATAATGATCAATTAAGCATAACAGCAAGTATAATATAAATCAAATAAGCATAACAGCAAGTATAATATAAATCAATTGGCCAAGGTGCAATAATAAAGCATAATAGAAGCACAGTCTACAGTCTTTCCATGTGTCTACTCCAGCATAGAGGCAATATCAGAGTCCAAATTGAAGTGCAAGTCATCAAATTTTCTGAGCCATAAAAAGCCGACGCGTAATCCGGATGCCTGATGCCGCGTTTCGAATAATTCTTATTCAAGCATGGCTGTAATGGGACCCAGTCTCAAAAGCTGGCATATACTAAGCCAGAATGGTCAGTCAAGGAGGACCCTTAATCCCCTTTCAGACAAGGTAGGCATTTCTATGTACTCACTGGTGGGGGAAGGGAGTCTGAGGTTGCAGAACAATATTAATTTGCAAATTAACCAAAAGAAAGGAACCTCCAGGTAAGAGCCCTACTGGATCAGACCAATGGTCCATCTAGTCCAGCATACTGTTTCACACAGCAGCCAACCAGTTGCCCTGGAGAGCCAAACAAACAAGGTGTAGAGACCGGGGTATTCCCCTGACGCTGTCTCTTAGTATTGGTATTCATAGGTTTGCTGTCTGTGTAGATTGAGGCTTTCTTCAGTCACCACGGCTAATAGCCATTGATGGACCTCTCCTCCACAAATATGTCTACCCTCCCTTTTAAAGCTCATGGACACCACTGCCTCCACTAGCAGTGAATTCCATAGAGCTCTCCTTGAAAGGGCAGTTCTTGAAAGAGCTCTCTCAAGTCCCACCTACCTCACAGGGTGTCTGTTGTGAGGAGAAAAAGGGGAAGGAGTTTGTAAGCCGCTCTGAGACTCCAAGTGAAGGGTGGAGTATAAACCCAATCTTCTCCTCCTCCTCCTCCTCTTCCTCCTCCTCCTCCTCCTCTTCTTCTTCATTGGGTGCTCCTGAATTCTAGTATTAAGGGGGAAGAGGAAGGGAATTTTGGAATGGAAGATTTGGGGCAGGGGGTTAAGGAATTTTAAAATTACCTTGCCTACTGCAATTTCTTTCAGCACCCCACATCGTGTATGTATATGTGTCTACATGTTTATATCAAACTTTCTGCCCTCCATCATAACCAACTTATTAAATGAGGAGATTAATGTGTTTCTCAACTGTCTTTGTCAGGCTCCAAGTAGTGGTTCATAAGTGGTAGAAAGGGCTGTCAAGTCACATCTGACTTACTGTGACCTCGTAGGGTTTTCAAGCCAAGAGAAGTTCAGAGGTGGTTTGCCATTGCCTGTCTCTGTGTCACGCACCTGGTATTCCTTGGCGGTCTCCCATCCAAATACTAGCTGAGGTTAACCCTGCTTTCCTTCCGAGATCTGATGAGATCAGGCTAGCCTGAGCTATCCAGATCAAGGCTGGGCTCATATTATTGAATGCTTCTTCCTGACAGTTTTCAATTCAGAGGGATTCTTTTTTATATGGAGTGCCACATTCCCTTCCACCAGTCCAACAACCTGATTAGTTGGTAGAGCTAGCCTCGTAGTCCTTGATTTAACCCCTTTCCACAATTGCACTCCTGATCTCTGCCACTCTGGTGGACCACATGCATTGGCCTGGCTGAATGGCCAAAGGGGCTCCCTGCTGTGGCCAGAACACTTCTACCTAGTGGGGCAACTGGCTGCCCCCCAGTGGCTGAGCTCTGCCC
>NW_015176502.1:415724-423945 GCF_001447785.1 Gekko japonicus | reverse complement strand
CCATTTTATTCTCACCCATAACCACTTCATATTTGGTGACAACTTATTTTTTCAGGTCAATGGTACAGCCATGGGCATGGCGCCACAGTATGCTAACATCTACAGGGCTGATTTGGAGCAACGCTTCCTAAACTCCTAGTGAACAGCTCTTTTATACCTACAATACATTGATGACATCTTTATTGTCTGGACACATGGTAAAGAAGCCCTGGACAAATTCTACCAGGCATTCAATGACTTTCATAAAAACATAAGAGAAGCCAACGTTGGATCAGGCCAATGGCCCATCCAGTCCAACACTCTGTCACACAGTGGCCAAAAATACCAGGTGCCATCAGGAGGTCCACCAGTGGGGCCAGGACACTAGAAGCCCTCCCACTGTTGCTCCCCCCCAAGCACCAAGAATACAGAGCATCCCTTGCCCCAGACCGAGAGTTCCTATCTATACGTTGTGGCTAATAGCCACGGATGGACCTCTGCTCCACATGTTTATCCAGTTCCCTCTTGAAGCCGTCCATGCTTGTAGCTGCCACCACCTCCTGTGGCAGTGAATTCCATGTGTTAATCACTCTTTGGGTGAAGAAGGACTTCCTTTTATCTGTTCTAACCTGACCGCTCAGTAATTTCATTAAGTGCCCACGAGTTCTTGTATTGAGAGAAAGGGAGAAAAGTACTTCTTTCTCTGCCTGCTCTATCCCATGCATAATCTTGTAAACCTCTACCATGTCACCCCTCAGTCATAATTTCTCCAGGCTAAAGAGCCCCAAGTGTTTTAACTTTTCTTTTAAAAAAATAAAATAAAAGTGTATTAATAATAAGGTGAAGGTACAACCTTGCTCATCATCTCTCTCTCTATATATATCTATACATACATGTATACAAAGCCAGTGAATCAGTAGGCAATAAGGGGGAAAGCCAGTTAAATGCGTATGTGGATGATGGCAGAGATATAAAGGTTACGATAAAGCACAGCAAAATATCAACATATCAGAAGCAAAACAGGCACACCGTATAGAGAAGTAAACATGGATGTAATGAACTAATTAATTAATTATGCCTCCAATAGTGAGGAAACCACCAAACATGATAGGGTGAATAGTGGAAGCTCTGATCAACAAGGGGAATCCCAATGGAGAGATCATGCAATAAGTATATCAGAGGTAAATCCAGGAATGGTAATTTGAGTTAGATCTCTCTCTGACATATAAGTTAAGACTGGAAGCCAGATGAGAATGAAATTGTCATAGACTTTTCTAAAGCTTTTATGAGAGTAATCAAAGCTGGTAGAAATCTTGTACATAATGAATTGGTCCCATATCTTATCACACCACATTGTAAAGGTTGGTGGAGAGGAAGATTTCCAGATGGAGGCCCCAGTCACACGGGAGGTTTAGGGCCGAAAGAGGGACGGATCGGGGGCACAGCAAACGGGCGCGATCCCACCGCAACATCTGGGAAGCGGCGCGCACCCGTCCGCGATCCAGCCCTTCAGGCCAAAAATGCGCATACAGAAAGAACCTGCTAAAGAGCAGGACTTACCGGAAACGCCGCAGCAAGCGCGTCCGTGAGATCGCTGGCGCATCCGTCGTCAGGAGCATCCGAGGCTTCTGGCCAACCTGCGCATGCGCACACATGCGCAGCCAGCTGCCTCTGTCTCCCTTCAGTGGCTTCCTCTCCGGCATCTGATCGTGCCGGGGAGCAACTGTGCGGCGGCTCAGGGGATCTGTGTGATCCCGCCGCCGCGTGTCTCTTTTGGTGCGGCTCTAAAGAGCCACACTTTGGCCGCGCTCCCCCACCCCCCATGTGGCAGGGGCCAACGCCTTGCTGCAGCAAGAAGGAGGAAGATAAGATTTTCAAGGGTGTCAACTCAATCCACCGGGTCCCAATGATTTAAAAGTAGGAGCTCAGGTTTTAGAGGTATTGATTGTGAAGTATTGATTGATTAAGGACAGCTTGTCAAAAATGTTGAATTATTGGGCATTCCCACCAACAGTGATAAAAGGTGCCAATGGAACCACAATGTTTCCAACACTGTGGAGACAGTTGAGGATATATAATATGCAATTTCCTTGGGGAATAGTACCATCTGGTCATAAGTTTAAACGTTTGCATCCGTATATTATATACCTTAGAGGTGTTGGCAGGTGAGCTCCAGATACTCTGCCATTGCGAGGGAGAAATTGCAACTTGAATATCTTCATTCCATGCTGTTTGATAAGAAGGTTTTTTGAAATTGTCTGCAGCGATGGGGATGAGGACATATGCTGACCTGGGCCACGTGGACATATGAAGCTGCCTTATACCAAATCAGACCATTGGTCTATCAAGGTCAGTTTTATCTATTCAGATTGGAAGTGGCTCTCCAGGGTCTCTGGCAGAGGTCTTTTACATCCTCTGCTACCTGATCCTTTTAACTGCAGACGGTGGGGATTGAACCTGGGACTACACCAGTTTGGTGTAGAACGTAGTAGTTTCCTCCAAAGTAGAATTCACTTGTAACATACCTTGAGTTGCCAGGTGTTCTCTCCTCCACCTGGCCCAGTTTGGTGTAGTGGTTAAGAGCAGCAAACTCAGTAGAAGGCCTATTCCTGAAGCTAGAATACAGTAGTGTCCTCCCATGTAGAATTCACTTGTAACAAACCTTGAATTGCCAGATGTTCTCCCCTCCACCTGGCCCAGGCTTCTGCTTGGGCCCACGGCCGTCTTTGCTCCTGGGATCCCCCGGGGTGAATGTGTGGTTCTGAAAGCAAATGGGTCCCCTCAGAGGTTCCTGATCCCTAACCGGCGCCTACTGTTGTGATGGCCGTGGTCCTCTGGAGATTCTGAGGTGCTTAGAGATTCAGCTGTAGATGGAGCTATAGGAGAATTCCCTTCTTCTGAGGAGTCTTCATCCCATGTTGAGGCTGGCCCAGGGTAGACCCTGACACCTCCTAAGGCTCTCTTTTGGATCAGGACCTGGAGTCAGGTTGGCATCTCTAGAGTTCCCAAGACCCACCCCGGCAGTGGAACCCTCTGGGTTACAATTACTGTCCAGGACAGAAAGATCTGTTGGCAGCTATAGGCCCAGATGTTGTAATGCCAAAAGAGAAGTTAACTTTTGCACCATATGGCCAGCACACTGCCCATCCCCAGTTTCTGGGGTTTTTCCCCTTATCTCGCCAGTTTGGTGTAGTGGTCAAGAGCAGTAGACTCTAATCTGGGAGAACCGGGTTTGATTCCCCACTCCTCCACATGCAGCTGCTGGCGTGACCTTCAGTCAGTCACAGTTCTCTCAGAGCTGTTCTCTCATGAGCAGTTCTTGAAAAAGCTCTCTCAGCCCCACGTACCTCACAGGATGTCTTTTGTGGGGAGTGTAAGGGAAAGGGTAAGCTGCTTTGAGACTCCTTCAGGCAGTGAAGGGTGAGGTATAAATCCAACTTCCTCCTCCCCCCAGTGGGTATTTTTTCAATTGAAGAATTGTTTTTAAAAGACTTGATCCTGACGGTGAGACCCCTGCTGTGCCAGTTGAAGGTGAAACAAAAGGAAACAAGACCACCAGCACATAAGCTCGAAGGGAAAGGCACAACTATATAGCTGCCCACCATCATGACAACCCGAGCAAGTCTCCACTCTGCCACCCACATAGCTCCTGATCCTGCTGAGAAAGACTTTGTTTTGTTGGGGGGGGGGGGGAGAGAAGAGTGTCAGAGGGATTAGAGGAAGAAAAGAAGCTACAGCTCTTCCCCACGTGCCTGGCCTCAAGAGAGATTCTTACCTGCTGAGACAATTGCTGCTTGGCCTGAAGCGAAGGAAGAACAACGGGTGTTCGGAAAGGCAAAAAGGCGGTAATGATGGGGCTGATCTTGAAAAGCGGATGATTTGAGCCAGGAATTACAAGAGGATTTGGCAAGTGTTACCACCAAGGAACTGCGGAACCCACAAACAACAACAGCAAGGGGGGAAATCCCATAGTCAGCCACACAAGCTGCCGTGGGCTGGAGACACTGCATCCGGCGATTCTGCATCTGGCATTCGCTCCACATTTTCTCAACAGTGAGGAAAAGGTGCCACTCAAAACCCCATTCAGATACCCCGGGGCAATGCCGTACTGACTGCGCAGTCACCCCTGAACGGCCATAATTCTATGCAGAAGGTGTACGCCGGATGCATTTGCTATTGGCTGCTTCCCAGGCTAGGCCACTCTAATGGCAGAAATCAGCCTGGATAAGGACATAAGAGAACATAAGAGAAGCCAGTGTTGGATCAGGCCAGTGGCCCATCCAGTCTAACACTCTGTGTCACACAGTGGCCAGAAATACCAGGGGCCATCTCAGAAGGTCCACCAGCGGGGCCAGGACATTAGAAGCCCTCCCACTGTTGCGCCCCCCCAAGCACCAAGAATACAGAGCATCCCTTGCCCCAGCCTGAGAGTTCCTATCTATACCTTGTGGCTCACAGCCACTGATGGACCTCTGCTCCATATGTTGATCCATAAGAATATAAGAGAAGCCAATGTTCAATCAGGCCAATGGCCCATCCAGTCCAACACTCTGTCACACAGTGGCCAGAAATACCAGGTGCCACCAGGAGGTCCAGCAGTGGGGCCAGGACACTAGAAGCCCTCACACTGTTGCCCCCCCCCCAAGCACCAAGAATACAGAGCATCCCTTGCCCCAGACTGAGAGTTCCTATCTATTCCTTGTGGCTAATAGCCACTGATGGATCTCTGCTCCATATGTTAATCTAATTCACTTTTGAAGCTATCCATGCTTGTAGCCGCCACCACCTCCTGTGGCAGTGAATTCCGTGTGTTAATCACTCTTTGGGTGAAGAAGTACTTCCTTTTATCCATTCTAACCCGACCGCTCAGCAATTTCATGGAGTGCCCATGAGTTCTTGTATTGTGAGAAAAGGCGAAAAGTACCTCTTTCAATACCTGCTCTATCCCATGCATAATCTTGTAAACCTCGATCACGTCACCCCTCAGTAGTTGTTTCTCCAAGCTTAAGAGCCCCAAGTGCTTTAACCTTTCTTCATAGGGAAAGTGTTCCAACCCTTTGATCATTCTAGTTGCCCTTTTCTGCGTTTTTTCCAATGCTATAATATCCTTTTTGAGGTGTGGTGACCAGAACTGCACACGGTATTCCGAATGAGGAAGTTTCTAGGGATCGGAAATGAAGGACGGGTGGCATTAGGGGGAGGGAAAGGACATTCTAAAAACACCTGCACATTCTAAAATGTATTGGTAATGCATCAAAAAGGAGCTGCGGTGGCTCAAGTGGTTAAGACACTGAACTGCAGGCTGTGAAAGGTCGGTAGTTCAGCAGTTCGAGACCCGGGTGCCGCATGACAGAGTGAGCTCCTGTCTCTAGTTCCAGCTCCTGCCAACCTAGCAGTTCAGAAGCAAGAAATTGCAAGTAGATAAATAGGTACCACTTCAGTGGGAAGGTAACAGCGTTCCGTGCACCTTGGTGTCTAGTCATGCCGGCCACATGACCACGGAAATGTCTTTGGACAGCGCTGGCTCTTCGGCTTTGAAACGGAGATGAGCACCGCAACCCTAGAGTCGGATTCGACTGGCTTTCGAGCAAGGGAACCTTTACCTTTACCTAATGCATCAAAACCAACATTTTTAAAAATGAAATTGTCTCCTGCTGTTTTGGGAAACTGTGTTTTAAGCCGGCAAAGGTGAGAGCAAAAATCGTGGGAATAGAAAATCAGAGTCGCCCCGCAAGGAGGAGGGTGCCCCCTGCCACCTAGGGGCATTTATCTACTTGCTGCCGCTTTCGAACCGCTGGGTGGGCGGGAGCTGGGACTAGGGCCGGGAGCTCACCCCGGCCACGGTAGGTCTCGAACAGCCTTAATGGCTGTTCACTGATGTTACAGCAGGCGTTTTACAGCCTGCACCACCGCTCCTGATGCTGCTAGGCACATCGACACTCTAGCATTTTGGCCAAACACTCTATGGTAACCATAGAGTTTTAGCCAAAATGATAGAGTGTTGATGCATCGACGTGCCCGGCGTGATCATATCACTTCTGAGTGATGTCATCATGCCATCCACATTGATGCAGGAGGGGGCTGTTCGGGGTCGGGCTTCCTCAACCGGCCAACTGGGCAGCGGTGGATTGCAGCCTCTGAAATTGGGGGGAAACCCACCCCAACTGGGGGTCTGGCAACCCTAGGAGAGGTCCAGACCCCACCTGGAGGCTCACTACCTCACTCCTTCCTTCCCCTCCTTCTGTAAGGGATGGGACCATGGGTGGACCAGAGGCAGGGCCATTTTCCAGGGCTACTTCTGCCTCTCAATCCACCCTTGTTTGGAGACATGGCGTGGCACCCCTTGTGAAGGTGACATGACTGGGGATGGCTTCCCCATGGAGAAGAGGAGGGTGGTGTCAGCAACCTTTCTACAGTTCCGGGGGGGGGGGGCAAAGTCATTCACCTAGGGTGCCAGAAATCCTTCGCCCATCCCTGCAAATGCATGGAGCTAATCCTCAGACATTAGCTAGAGCTACTGAATGTAGAAAGTGAGAATTAGGGACAAAGGGGCCAAAAGGCCATGAAACGGAAGGGATGCAGTTTTGTGACATTTCTTTGTGATATTCAAAAGGACAAGATAAGTACAGTGACCATTCATAACGGTGTCAGCTTAAACCCTGGTGAATGCAATTAACGGCACAATCCTAAAGAGAGTTATATCCTCCTAAAACCACTGATTCCAATGAATAGAAGAATGTAAATCAACTTGGGACTGCACCAATACATTCGTTGTTAAATTCTAATCCAACAGTAATTTGCGCTGAGGTCTTGGAGGTGCCACAAAGCTTATTTTTGTCTATAAGGAAGGCCCATTGTCACACCCCCAAGAATGGATTCTGCCATGCAGTGATGATCCGCTGCAACAAAATAGGCATTACATATTTAATGTTAGACATTAAGAAGAAAAAAGAGCCTTATATCCCAGGAAGTGGTAGGTTATTTTCCACAAACCGCCCTGCGCTGCTTAGGAACTAATGGAAGGGAGCAGAAGGTACAATTGTACCTCGTTTGGGGTGAGAAAATACCTCGATCTGGCTCAGCTTTGATTCTTCTACCAGCTCCACCCCTTCTAGGGTTGCCAGCTCCGGGTTGGAAATTAACGGGAGATCTTGGGGTGGAGCCTGAGGGGGCGGGGCTTGAGGCATAACGCCATAGAGTCCAACTTCCAAACAGGCCATTTTCTCCAAGTGAACTGATCAGTGAACGCCAAGTGAATGATCAGTCCCCTGGAGATCAGTTGTAATTCCAGGAGATCTCCAGGCCCTGCCTGGAGGTTGGCAGCCCTAGCCCCTTCCAGGGATCAACCAACAGGGACACTGCTGCTGCTGATCCCACCCTTCTCTGACATTCAGGCAGCTCTGCCCATCATCGCTAATGGCTTCATTCTGTCATCACAAAAACTTTCCAGCCACGCACATATGGACAGCATGGCAGCATTAGGCTTCAGGCTACACAAGCAGGCTGCTTATTGAAGGCCTGAAGAGAGAACTCCAGGGCCCATATTGAACTGCCTGAGGCTGGGTGTAGACCCAACTACCTCACAGGGTGTCTGTTGTTGGGGGGGGAGAGATTGTAAGCCGCTCTGAGACGCCAAGTTAAGTTATTGCTCAGTCGCACAGTCGAGTCCGACTCTTTGCGACCCCATGGACCAGATCACGCCAGGCCCTCCTGTCTTCCGCTGTCCTCTGAAGTTTGCTCAATTTCATGTTCGTTGCATCTATGACACTGTCTAACCATCTCATCCTTTGCCGTCCCCGTCTTCTTTGACCTTCAATCTTTCCCAGCACCAGGGTCTTCTCCAGGGAGTGCTCCCTTCTCATTGGGTGGCCAAAGTAGTTGAGCTTCAGTTTCATTATCTGGCCTTCCAGGGAACAGTCAGGGTTGATTTCTTTTAGGATTGACTGATTTGATCTTCTTGCAGTCCAAGGGACTCTCAAGAGTCTTCTCCAGCACCATAGTTCAAAAGAATCTATTCTTCGGCGCTCGGCCTTCCTTATAGTCCAACTCTCGCAGCCATACATGACTACTGGGAATACCATTGCTTTGACCATGCGGACTTTTGTTGGCAGGGTGATGTCTCTACTTTTTATCATGCTGTTTAGGTTCGCCATCGCTTTCCTCCCAAGGAGCAGGTGTCTTTTAATTTCATGGCTGCTGTCACAGTCTGCGGTTATCTGGGATCCCAGGAACGTGAAGTCTG
>NW_015176502.1:411054-415148 GCF_001447785.1 Gekko japonicus | reverse complement strand
CCAAGCCAGCCTTTTGGGATTGGACTGGTTCGAGGCCCTCGGAATTGCTATTAGTGGAATTAACCTCTTCAGCATCAGTGGTTGGGGCATAGACTTGGATTACTGTGATGTTGAATGGTTTGCCTTGGAATCGGACCGAAATCATTCTTTCATTTTTGAGATTGTATCCCAGTACCGACATTTGCACTCTCTTGTTGACTATAAAGGCCACACCATTTTTTCTACGAGATTCCTAGCCACAGTAGTAGATATAATGGTCTTCTGAGTTAAATTCATCCATTCCTGTCCACTTTAGTTCACTGATTCCTAAGATATCGATGTTCAGTCTTGCTATCTCATTTCTGACCACATCAAGCTTACCTTGATTCATAGATCTTACATTCCAGGTTCCTATGCAGTATTGTTCTTTGCAGCATCAGACTTTCCTTTCGCCATCAGACACATCCACAGCTGAGCATCCATTCGGCTTTGGCCCAGCCGCTTCACTCTTTCTGGGGTTACTTGTACTTGCCTTCTGCTCTTCCCCAGTAGCATATTGGACACCTTCCGACCTGAAGGGCTCATCTTCCAGCGTCATATCTTTTAGCCTTTTGATACTGTCCATGGGGTTTTCTTGGCAAAGATACTGGAGTGGGTGGCCATTTCCTTCTCCAGTGGATCACACTTGGTCTGAGTTCTCTGCTGTGGCCTGTCCATCCTGGGTGGCCCTCCATGGCATAGCCCACAGCCTCATCAAACCACGCAAGCCCCCTTGCCACGTCAAGGCAGTGATCCATGATGGAGCAGGAATCATCCAAGTTAAGGGCAGGGTGTAAATCCAGTCTTTTCTTCACATGCAGAAAGGAATAGGGGTATTCAACACCAGCCCCTGCAACTGGCAGGCAGTATGATGCTATTGGATTGGCCAGTCCCACTGCACCTTCAGCATGGCCTTAGAACTCTGAGTTGCGGAACATTCAATCCAGGGGTAAGTGTAGGCATCACCGCCTACCCCCACCTCCCTAACCTGGCTCAGAAAGGTGGCATCTGTACATGTAGATAATAAAGCTGGTGTAGAATAAAAATGCTACAGGGGCCAGGAACCAAGTGATCTCCCAAACGCAAACATGCATATAGTAAAATGGTGCACGACACGGCAATGTCACTCACATGCATGTAATCACAAGTCTTCCCTAGAAGACCATGTCCCCAGAGGTGCTGAGGTTTCTTCCTGCAATACACAGTTGCGGGAAGCAACCATCTCTAACCAGGAGACTGAGACAGTACTCAGGAGACCTACGGCAGGAGGTGATTCATGACAAGCACGCGGCTCTTCCACTAAGTTCCCAGAATCACAAGTGCTCATTGTTTCCACCATTACTCATATTCTCTCTTCTCGGCTCACAGAGGCAGCACCTCTGGAACAGCAGCTGTGAACAAGTCACCCGACAGAAGAACTGAGCTGGCAAGGAAACAGACGTCTTAGTACCAGTATCTCATTCTCCTCTTCTGCAAGGATCGTATCAGAAGGCAAATTATTTCCCCTTGGCTACCACACAAAATTCCCTTTTCTTTGGTGGTGGTGGTGGTATCATCATCATCATCATCATCATCATCATCATCATCATCATCATCATCATCATCATCATCATCATCATCATTATATATCTGGATTGCCCAATCCCTGAGTACACAAGGCTCTGGGCAATTTACAACAGGTTAAAAACAATATAAAATTACATATTAAAATCAACAATCAGTTCATCCTAATCTAATAGTTCCAGATGGCATCCATAATTTCATCCAAACCCTACTCTGGAGTGTTCTTCTGTCTCATGGGCAGGTTAAGGAGGAGGCTGAAATGGGCAAAATGGAAGAGAAGAGGAGGGTGCCAGCTACGATGGAAAACCGTTGCTGTCCTCAACCAAAAGACTGGCGGAACATCTCTGCCTTGCAGGCCCTGCGGAATGGCTTGAAGTCCCGCAGGGCCCTGATGGAGGTTGGCAGAGAGTTCCACCAGGTCCGGGCCAGGGCCGAAAAAGCCCTGGCTCTGGTCGAGGGCAGCCAGATATCTTTAGGGCCAGGGATTACCAGCAAATTGTTCTCAGCAGAGTGTAGCGCTCTCCTGGGGCGTAGTGTAGAAGAAGAAGAAGAGAAGAGATTGGATTTATACCCCGCCCTTCACTACCCAAACGTGTCTCAGAGCGGCTTGCAAACTCCTTTCCCTTCCCCTCCCCACGACAGACACCCTGTGAGGGAGGTGGGGCTGAGAGAGCTCTTGACAGAAACTGCTCTTTTTCAAGGACAGCTCTTATCAGAACTATGGCTTGCCCAAGGTCACATCAGCAGGTGCAAGTGGAGGAGTGGGGAATCAAACCTGGTTCTCCCAGATTAGAGTCCGCACACTTAACCACTACACCATGTGTTGGGCTAGGACCTGGGATGATGGGATTCGAAGCCCTAGCCTGCCATAGAAGCTCACTGGGTCACCAGTGGGTCCATCGCAGTCACTCATCATAACCTACCCCACAAGGTTGTTGTTGTGAGGCAGGAGCAAAAGAGGGGAGAACAATATGGAAAGTCCTGATCCAGGAAGAAAGCAGGATATATTAAATAAATAAATAAATAAGCAGATTTCCATGAAAAAATTATTTGCTTGTTCTCATTGTGGGCTGTTCTTCAAGTTCTATATTTCTTAAATATTGTCAGCTGTTTGACTAAATTTAAGGGCCTGGGTGATTTTTGTGTGTGTGTATGTTTCAAGAATGCACATGGGTGGCTCCTGCTACGTGTGCATGTTTTGGTTTGTGAAAGTTAAGGGTGGTTTATAAAATGTCATACCAGTGGCTTGACACAAAATAGTTAAAATATTTCAAGGAGGCATGAGACGCTCATTCATGTAAACATAGTGGGTTCGTTGAAGGCATATTGGGTTTTCGGAATGGCCAACAGTGTTTCTGGGTCAGTATTCTGGTGACAGAATCATATTACTCCATCTAAATTTATTTGCCTGCAAATATCTGTGGAAAGTGTGCCTATAAGGTATGGATGCATTTGCCACATTGAAGAAAAAACACCCTGTCCACACAGGAGAAGGAAATAGAAAATGAGTCATCTGAGTCACAGAGCATTCTAAAATATCTCTCTTTTTTTCCAGAAGAAGATCAATCCTTTTTTATGTCTGCTGGTATAAAGATATCTCGCCAATATGGATTTTTACTTACCACGACTCTTTGAGCATTCGCTACACGGCACAGCGTGTGAGGTCCTGAGCAAGCTGCCAGAATATTATAATGGGTTACAACAAATATCTTAATGACACTTCATTTTGTGTCCATTTATATAGTCTGCATATGGAGCAGAGTGAGGCGGTTCTATGGGGTGGCAGAATATGCTTCGGACTGTAGTTCATTTTAATATTCTGTGTGGAAAGAAACAAAAAATTAGCACATTAGGATGAAAGTTTCTAGCTTGGTTCTTTTTATAGTGTGCTAGTTTTCCACATACAGGGAATGATATATATGCTGGGGACTTTGAAAAACATAACCCTCCTTGGCTGGCAACCCCTGGGAGCTTCTGGGGACAGGCCAGGGTATCATGTGACATCACTTCTGTGGTAAACCATAGAGTTTTTTAGGATTCCTAGAGCATCCTGGTGACACAGGACATCACTTCCAGTTGCCAACCAGAAGGGTGTTGCAGCATTGCAGTGATGTCCCTTTTAAGCCAAGTTATCCTTGGGCAGCAGCATGGGTGTTAGCCCCAGACCCCTCCTTCTGCTGAAGGGAGAGTTTGGCATCTAGTAGGAGCAGAGGTCATTTCGGGGGGGAACGTGGGGGATCGCAGTTCCCCCAGGTGAGGTACGGGGGGCGGGGCACATGATGAAGCCCCACCCCCTGCTTCCAGCCGCCCCACTTCCAGCCCTCATTCAGCCAGGAGGAGGCAGGAGAAGAGGGAAGGTAAGTTGCTTCCTCCCTGCCTCTCCCCACCCCTGCCTGCCTGGGGCCTTCGCGTGGCTTCCTTGTACTCCCGCCGGCCTTGCAGGTCCACCGCCGGGCTCCTCATGGGGCTCGGCAGTGGCGCTGCAAGGCCGGCGGCGGGGGGCCGGGCCCGTG
>NW_015176502.1:405282-410981 GCF_001447785.1 Gekko japonicus | reverse complement strand
AATGAGTTCCCCTAGCTCTTTTTCTACGAAACGACCCCTGAGTAGGAGTAAGTCCAAGTGTGCTGGTTCTGGCTGGTCGCCATGGATATACTTCTCTGAAGCTAAATTCACAGTCCAAAAGCAAGCCAAGAAACAGTGCCAAGGGTCAGAATGACAGGAAATCAGTCAGCATTTTCAGAAGCAAAGAGCGGAGGCTGGGAGCTGGGACAAGGTCTGAGATTGCACAGTTGCATCTGCACCGAGGCAGGTGAGCGTGGTTGCTTATCCTCTGATCCTCCCTTCCCTGGGAGGTGACCTGCAAAGACTCACGGCCCCTCATGTTGCCTTTGCAACAGCTGAAGTCTGGCACTCCTCCATCTCTCCTGCACCTCCAGACGCTGGCGTGCCCTGCGCCTGGGGCATTCAGGTGAGCTAGATAGGGACTCTGGCCTCGAGCTGTCTCCCAACAGCACCTCAGATGCTGGAACCTCTCCTTCCTCAGGTGCTGGCAAAGGTTCCTCTTCGGGGCTGACTCCAGAGGAGGCTGGGTGGCTCTGTGCCTCTTCCTCGTCTGAGGAATAGTCAGCCTCGGCTGAGCCAGGACCCATGACACCAAGCGCCCTTCATATTAAAGACTCCCTGAAATCATACGTTCCGAGCACTGCAAAATGGTTCAGGTTCATATAAAACTGATGCCAGCAAACACAGGCCAGAGACATGTCTGGGCAGCGATTCTGGAAGGTGCAAAGTCATGGGTTTATCTGCTAATGACCCCCCCTCCCCACCTTAAATCCATGCACAATGACAATAATGGGTCTCCAGGAAAAGACATTGTTTCACCTTAAACTAAGCATTTCCCCACCTAGCCTGACCTTTCCTGACTTGTTTACCACAATTATGAGACCACTTAACACCTTTCTGCAAGGATCCGGCAGCTTCCCCTTCCAACAACAGAGGGTCATCAAGCAACCCTTAGCTACAGTCATGCACAATATCACAAGTTCCCTCCAGATTGTTGTCACTTCCTGGGAACCTCATTCAGGGTTTCTCAACACATCATTTTACTTCCAGCTAATGTCATCATAGGAGCTGCGGTGGCTCAAGTGGTTAAGCTGCTGAACTGCAGGCTATGGAAGGTCGGTAGTTCAGCAGTTCGAGACCCGAGTGCCACATGACAGAGTGAGCTCCCGTCTGTGGTTCCAGCTCCTGCCAAACTAGCAGTTTGAAAGCAAGAAATTGCAAGTAGATAAATAGGTACCACTTCGGTGGGAAGGTAACAGCCTTCCGTGCGCCTTGGCGTCTAGTCATGCCGGCCACATGATCACGGA
This sequence comes from Gekko japonicus, assembly GCF_001447785.1. Lineage (NCBI taxonomy): Eukaryota > Metazoa > Chordata > Lepidosauria > Squamata > Gekkonidae > Gekko > Gekko japonicus. The sequence goes on along the minus strand of NW_015176502.1, from coordinate 409,674 downwards.
AATGTCTTTGGACAGCGCTGGCTCTTCGGCTTTGAAACGGAGATGAGTACCGCAACCTTAGAGTCGGATTCGACTGGCTTTCGAGCAAGGGAACCTTTACCATTACCTTTAATGTCATCATAAGAGGGGCAGCGGTGGCTCTGAGGTTAAGCTGCTGAGCTGTAGACCGGAAGGTTGGTAGTTCAGCAGTTTGAGACCCGAGTGCCGCGTGACGGAGTGAGCTCCCCTCTCTGGCCCCAGCTCCTGCCAACCTAGCAGTTCGAAAGCGAGAAATTGCAAGTAGATGAATAGGTACGACTTTGGTGGGAAGGTAACACCATTACGTGCGCCTTGCCGTTTAGTCATGCCGGCCACATGACTACAGAAACGTCTTCGGACAGCGCTGGCTCTTCGGCTTGGAAATGGAGATGAGCACCACCCCCTATAGTCGGATTCGACCCATGAGGGGCCGGCGGTGGACCTGCACGGCCGGCGGGAGTACAAGGAAGCCCCGCGAAGGCCCTCCCTGGCCCCAGGCAGGCAGGGGTGAGGAGAGGCAGGGAGGAAGCAACTTACCCTCCCTCTTCACCTGCCTCCTGGCTGAATGAGGGCCGGAAGTGGGGTGGCCGGAAGCAGGGGGCAGGGCTTCGTCTTGTGCCCCGCCCCCGCATTCCCCCAGATCCCCCCCGAAATGACCTCTGGGTAGGATCCCATCCTCGTTGCCAGTAAAAAGTACTGAGACTTACTAGCGATTTCAGCTCTCATACTTTATTTCAGCTCAGAACAAGACAAGTTTCCCCGGCTCACAGGCCGGTTTATATGTGCGACAATCCCACCCCCCAAATACACCCCCACACTAGTGATTGGCTATTTACAGTGGCCGTGGGCTCTCGGCCGGGAGCCTAGCCCTCCAATTGGTGCGGGCTAGGATCCGCTTGGCCCATTGTTCATGATAGCAAAGCTCGGCCGCTTTGCATGACCGTGTGGCGACCTAGCCACGCACGTGGTCAGAGATGGATACATTACAGGGGGAAATCCCTGTAAAAGCTTGTGGAGATCTTGCCATTGCCTCCTCTCACAGGACTCTGTCTCCTAATTCCCCCAACTTAAAAGGGGAACAGACCCCCCCAATTTCGGTAACATGGGGTGGAGGGGGAAGCTCTCCCACTATAGCAGTAGCCCCGATCCCCCTAAATCCCTCCCTGCAAACCTGGTACAGTCCATTCCCCCACGTCAACACTTTGCCACCTCATTCTGCTACATGTTGCAGGGCATGCCTGTATTTATTGGTGTTTGTTAGATGATTTCCTGCCCAGAAGACGCTCTCCCAGCGAAGAACATACTCTCCCAGTAGGGATGCCAGCTCCAAACTGGGAAATTTGGAGACTTGGAGGTGGAGCCTGGAGAGGGCAGGCCCGGGTTTGGAATAGTAGTGACCTCAGCAGGGTATAATGCTATAGAATCCACCTTCCAAAGCAGCCTTTCCCCCCCCCAGGAGAACTGATCCATGTTGTCAGGGGATCTCTGTAATTCCAGGAGATCTCCAGGCCCCGCCTGGAGGTTGCAAACCTTATTTCCCAATAAAGTTGTTTTTGCGCTAACTAGTATAGATCCCTTCTTTTAAGACCATGAGATACCCTGCAGAGAAGCTCCTGTTTTGGTCTCCTTCTAGCAATGGAGCTCTGCTGAAACATTACATAACAATCACTGCAATCATAATAAAGATATGCAAAGCAATGCAGATGAATGCCCGATCCAGTCCAGTGTGATCTCTGGGGAGCGCTAACTAGTATAGATCCCTTCTTTAAAGACAATGAGATATCCTGCAGAAAAGCTCCTGTTTCAGTCTCCTTCTAGCAATTGGATTTATACCCCGGCCCTTCACTTGGAGTCTCAAAGGGGCTTACAATCTCCTTCCCTTCCCCTCCCCACAACAGACACCCTGTGAGGTGGGTGGGGCTGAGAGAGCTGTGACAGAAACTGCTCTTTTTCAAGGACAGCTCTGAGAGAACTTGTGACTGACCCAAGGTCACACCAGCAGCTGCATGTGGAGGAGTGGGGAGTCAACCCCGGTTCTCCCAGGTTAGAGTCCGCGCTCTTAACCACTACACCAAACTGGCTCTCAGTAGAGTCTTGGGATCCTGAGGATAGAGGAGCCCCTCTCCCAGGACCAACTCAGGAAGCAACTATTGAGGAAAACCCTCTGGCACAGATCTCCACACATTAGCAGAACTCCAGGAGTCATAATGCCTGTCAGATGCTCCTAAGGAGATTCCCTTGCCGAGGTACTCGGCCACCAGTGACTCTTCCCTTAAGTCTGAGGTCTGGCTTTCTTCGCTGCCAGGCCAATTCCAGAGGCAGCAGAAGATATCACAGTAGGGCTGCCAAATCCCCCCGGGGGGCGGAAATCCCCCCGCCCCAGAGGCCCGTTCCCTGACGCCGGGGAATCGGGCCCCCGGGGGGAACCCCGCCCCAGTGTGCACGTCACAGGGAAGTGACGTCATGACGCCGGGCATGCTCCATGGTTGTCCCTTGTATGGTCATGGCCCCGCCCCCAGCATGCCCGCGTCATGACGTCACTTCCCTGTGACAAGCATGCGGCACACCAGGAGCCACGCAGGAGTCCCCCGCCGGCAAGGTAGGTACCATTTGGCAACCCTACATCACAGCCCTCCTCGAGCGCAGCACACCTCAAGAATGGGCGGGGCTGCCAGGTCCCCCCCGGCAACCTGTGGGGGATAGGGGGACTTACCAGGAGCGGGAGGGAGGGAGGTCCAGCTGACACTGCAGCGATGTGCCTACGTCCCTTCCAATGTGACCCGGAAGTGACATCATCACACAGCAATGCCGGGGTGAGGCTCTGGTATTTGGACAAAAACTCTATGGCACGTTTGGCTTCTACCACAGAGTTTTTGCCCAAATGCTAGAGTGTTGCCCCGACATTGCCAACATGATGACATCCCTTCTGAGTCATGTTGGAAGTGACTTAGACAGGTTGCTGCAACATTGACCGGGCCTTGCTCTTTCTCTGGGCAAGTCCTCCCTGCTCGGCCAGCTGACTGGCAGTGGGGCGATGAGGCCTGGCAGCAGGGGATCCCCACCTCCACCGGGGTGGGGTGTGTGTGGCAACCCTAAGAACAGAGATCTTTCCCAGGGAAGCGGATCCGAGGCCACACGCTCCCACGCGGGACGGCTTCCTCGGCTCCAGGCTTATGCTCAAGCAACACTCAGGGCTGCCAACCCCCAGAGGGTGGCTGGAGATCTCCTGGGGTTACAGTTGATCTCCAGGTGACAAAAGATCATTTCCTCTGGAGAAAATGGCTGCTGTGGAGTTAGGGTCGCCAGCTCCAGGTTGGGAAATACCTGGAGACTGGGGGGAGGGGTGGAGCCTGCAGAGGTCAGGGTTTGAGGAGGAGCTTCAAAGGGGCACAATGCCAGAGAGTCCGCCTCCTGAAGCCGACATTTTCTCCAGGGGAACTGATTTCTGTCACTTGGAGACCAGTCTTCATCCCAGGAGATCTCCAGCCACCACCAGGAGGTTGGCAACCCTATCTGGGAAGTCCTCCCCCTCCCCCCCAAACCCTGCCTTTCCTGGGCTCCACACCCCCCAAAATCTCCAGGAATTCCCTAGCCCAGAGATGGCAACCCTCCTCTGCTCTCTTGAGCGGAAGCCTAAGACCGAGCCGTGTTGAGACTTGAGCAGCCACTGGCCTGGACAGCCCCGTCCTCTGCTCATCGTTCATGACGCAGGAGGTTCCCCGAGGCAATTTGCGTTTAATCCAGGTCAGCCCAGTCCAAAATTGCGCAACACCCCAGCTGCCGCCTGTACAGCCCTTTTTCACTTGGGTTCATGAAACGGTTGGGTCGTTGGATTAATGTTATGTGATAGACAGGCTGCATTTCCCCCCCCTCAGCGACTGACTGACATAATTTCATTTGAATAGGCCACAAACCAGGCTTTCCTGGAAGTTATAACGGGCGGTAGGGGAAATAGCTCTCGCAGATGACTGTGTTCAAAAAGCCCCAAGGTTTCCTCACCATCCCCTTGCATATTTTCTCCACGGCTTCTGAAAAATCTCTGACAGTCTTTCCTGGAGCGACTGTTGGTGCATGGCGGGTGTTTAAAAAGGTACATGGCCACATCGAGCCACAGTAGGATCCAGAAACAAAAGTCATATAAGAACTTCTAGTAAAAATCAATCAGAATATCACACTGGTGCTAGGCTATTTTGGTTCGTCGTAATCAAAAGGATAACACAATAAAGGTATTACACCATAAAGGTGTAACAATAAAGGTTGAAATAAAAGACATTATGTGGCTTTTGTTTTTGGATGCTTACTATGGAGCAATGCAGCTCTATTTACACTTCTGTCTGCTTTGGAGTACCTGAGTTTAGCCAAGAGAGGGAAAGA
>NW_015176502.1:403420-404787 GCF_001447785.1 Gekko japonicus | reverse complement strand
GATGCGCACGCCGGGGGCAGGGTTCCCCCGGGGCCCGATTCCGCCGCGGCGGAAATCGGGCCTCCAAAGCGGGGGTTTCCCCGCCCCCCCCGGCCCAATTTGGCAGCCCTATTTCTATTATATTGTATTTTAGAAGAAGAGGAGGAGGAGGAGGAGGAGGAGGAGACTGGATTTATACCCCGCCCTTCACTACCCAAAGGTGCCTCAGAGCGGCTTACAAACTCCTTTTCCCTTCCCCTCCCCACAACAGACACCCTGTGAGGGAGGTGGGGCTGAGAGAGCTCTGACAGAAACTGCTCTTTTTCAAGGACAGCTCTTAACAGAACTATGGTTTGCCCAAGGTCATCCAGCAGCTGCATGTGGAGGAGCGGGGAATCAAACCCGGTTCTCCCAGATTAGAGTCTGCACACTTAACCACTGCTCCAAACTGGCTCTATTTATATATCTTTAGATTATTATACTCACTGAATGTTCAATATATATTTTGCATTATTTATGCACGGTTTGATCTTTTGTATTACTAAAGTCCAGGCAGTGTCTGGCAATCGCCCTCCATAACTGATCTCCAGGTGGCTGAAGCCCTACACTCCTGAAGGCTGCTAGCAGGGAGACTGAGAAGCAGGGTTGCTAACCTCCAGGTGGCGGCTGGAGGTCTCCCACTATTGAAAACTGATCTCCAGGTGACAGCGATCAGTACGCCTAGAGAAAATGGCCGCTTTGGAAGGTGGGCTCTATGGCATTTATACCCCACTGAAGTCCCTCCCCTCCCTAAACCCCAGTCTCCTCAGGCTCCTCAGACTCTACCTCCAAAATCTCCAGGTGTTTCCCAACCTGGAGCTGGCAACCCTACTGATAACAGAAGTACTGAGTCCCTCTTACTCTCCTGCTTACTCTGTGGCTTACTAGGGAGACCTCTTAAAGAGGCAGTGCACAACAGGGAGCACTGTGCTGAGGCCCCTTGGGTAGTGCTTGCCTTCATTCCCCGTCTAGGAAGTGTGGAGCTGGGAACAGCCATGCCACAGCGAGGCACCCGGGATATTGTGTGTGTGTGTGTGTGTGTGTGTAGGGGGGTCCACAGCAAGCCACATCCCTGGCTGTGTGGATATCCTGCGTGGGGGAATCTTCCGCATGGAGGGGGGTAGGTGGGACAAACTAATTCCCCTAGGGTACCAAAAACACTTGGGCCAGCCCTGAGTGAGTTGATGATCGAGCCAGAATTTGGGCATCACCAGGAAATCTCTCTCTGTTACAACAGTCATTCTCCAAAAACATACTAGTGAAGCCTGTTGTAAAATAGTCAAAAGCAGAGGTCATTTCGGGGGGATCGCGGGGGATCGCAGTTCCCCCGGGTGAGGTACGGGGGGCGG
>NW_015176502.1:380941-403126 GCF_001447785.1 Gekko japonicus | reverse complement strand
CACTCCCACCGGCCTTGCAGGTCCACCGCCGGGCCCCTCATGGGGCTCGACAGTGGAGCTGCAAGGCCGGCAGCGGCGGCCGGGACTGTTGGGGGCGGGGTGTGTGGCCTTATGACACACTTCCGGTGATGTCAGGGTGTGTGGCATATGCTAATGAGTTATGCTAATGAGTTCCCCTAGCTCTTTTTCTACGAAACGACCCCTGGTCAAAAGTGTTTAATACTCAGACTATCAATGGATCTTGCTCTATTGGAAAGAAGAGATTTCTTTGCTTTTAAAAAACCTTTATTTCTAAGGTTAAAAGGTACATGGGATTACTACAAATAAACATAACACTAACAGCTACATTTTCTAAGCTGCCTATAGTCAAATACTAGCACACAGATAATGGAGAATCTCTCCTTCTTCTTGACCCCTAGAAAGGAAGTCACCTGAAACAAATGACCAATCTGTATCACAGTAGAAAGCTACTTTGGGCTAATTCCCCATTGGCTCAGTGCCAGGTATCCCTTCCAGGTCAGTCTAAACAATAGCAATACTAGGCAAACAAGTTAACCCTATAATGACTGAATTGTCAGACCTTGTAAACACATACATTTCCAACAAAGCCAAATGGTGTAAACTTGGCTTTGGCTCCAGCGGTCTGGATACAAATCCCTCCCTTGCTCGCTTCTATTGCTTCAGGTCTCGTGCACTTTTTCTAGCCTGCAGGGATATTGATTCTGTGAACACTCCAGCACAGAGTACCAAACAGTGATGGAAAGTGGAGTCAAGTTTGCAGCCGACTCATGGTCACCCCATAGAGTTTTCAAGACAAGGGACGAACAGCGGTGGTTCACCATGGCCTGTCTCTGTGTCTGTGTGTGACAACCCGGGACTTCCTTGGTCCTCCCATCCTTGTACTGACCAGGGCTGACCCTGCTTAGCTTCCGAGACCTGGATAGTTTGGGCCATCTAGGGCAGGGCAGGGCAGGGTATGAAACAGGAAGGAATAAATTAACTGGGGAGATGTAGGGCTATGTAACCCTATGTATGTAGGGTCATGTAATACTATTATTGTCAGTACTAGCACTTTATGATCGTTTGATTGTTTTATATTTCTTTTTAGAATTGCTGTTTTTATGTTTTAACCCTCATGTAAGCTGCCCTGAAAACTGCTTTGGTGGGATAAGGTAAAGGTAAAGGTTTCCCTTGCTCGAAAGCCAGTCGAATCTGACTCTAGGGTTGCGGTGCTCATCTCCGTTTCCAAGCTGTCCGAAGACGTTTCCGTGGTCATGTGGTCGGCATGACTAAACACTGAGGTGCACGGAACGCTGTTACCTTCCCACCGAAGTGGTACCTATTTATCTCCTTGCAGTTTCTTGCTTTTGCACTGCTAGGTTGGCAGGAGCTGGGGGCAGAGACCGGAGCTCACTCCGCGGCACGCGGCACGCGGGTCTCGAACTGCTGAACTACCGACCTTCCAGTCTGCAGTTCAGCGTCTTAACCACTTGAGCCACCACAGCCCCTTTTGGTGGGGGCTGGGGTAAAAATGGAAGAAATAATAAATAAATAAATGTGGCCAGCTAGAAGGCTCAGCAGAGAAAGGCACCACTATGCTGGGCTAGCCCTCCCAAGGTGGTTATCCTAATCCCTGGTCCCGTTCACACTGGCCGATTTGAGCCGGGAGCGGGACAGTTCGGGGCCGGATCAAACCGGCGCGATCACACCACAACATCTGGGAAGCGTCTTGCTTCCGTGGCCGAACTGTCCCATCCCTGCAGAAATCCGCAGCAAACTGAACCACCTACTTCGGTGGTTCAAATGGACGCGGCGCAGCAACGGGGCGTTTGATCGCCGGTGCGTCTTTGCGCCGGCACAACCCCGGCCCGGATCCGAACTGCGCATGCTCCGACATGCGCAGTTCGGCCGGCTAGGCGTCTGACGTGTGTTTTCTCCCCGGCGTTTGATCACGCCGGGGAGAAAAAGCGCCGCCGCCAGGGGATCCGTGGGATCCCGCCGCGGCGCCTCAACGTTGGCGCGGCTTTTAAAAGCCGCACCTTAAGAGGCTTTTCCCCTGCCGTGTGGCAGGGGCCCCTGTTTCCTAGGCATCAGTAACTGCTGTGACATTCCTGATTAAGTGGGGAAGGATGGAATCAATACACCAAGCCCAGGTTTTCAAACAAACTCTAGTAATTAAGCTGTAATAAGGGCGAATGCAGTTACCAAAGAACAGAAGCTAGTTCTGCAAAAGATACCACGTGGCATTGTTTCCCAAGAGAACAAGATAAGAAACTATTTTTAGAAAGATAAATTACTAAGCAGGGCAGCAACTGTTTTTAAAATGGAAGAAGTGAGACACAGGGAATACTTCTTAGCAATGGGCCAAGGAACAACTTTCAAGATAAGATCTTTTTACCTGTTAAAAAAAAACCACAACACAGACATGTCACCTGATAATTACTTGCAGGCAGGGGTCATTTTGTAGAAAAAGAGGTGCAGGAGCTCATGAGCATAACTTATTTGCATATGCCACACCCCCTGACATCACCGGAAGTGTGTCAGAAGGCAACACCCACCGCTCAGGCTCCACTGGACTGAACGTGCAGATCTATCCTCGCAGAGGAGGGAGAGCTTGTACCTGAATAAAACTTGGTCTTAAAGGTGCCACTGGACTGCTTTGGACTGGGGGGCCGGGGGGGGGGGCTCTGCAACTTACCTGGCTGCTTCTTGCTCTGACTGAGGGCTGCTGGGAGCAGCGGGTGGGGCTTGTTGCATGTGCCCACCTCCTGGGCTCTTTACTGCCAGAGCTCTGCTCCTGTGCGCTCCTGCAGGAAATGACCCCTGCTTGCAGGCAAAACTGATATTACAGGGACAGCTAGAAGGGCCAGTTTAAAAGCAGCCCTGCCTGTTGAAGGGCATGATTTGAGTCCGGTAACCCCTGAAAGACCAACAGGATTTCCCAGCCTGCAACCCTGATCCAGACAGCCCAGGCTAGCCCGATCTCTCAGATCTCAGAAACTAAGCAGGGAATACCCTGGCTAGTATTTGGATGGGGAACCTCCCAGGAATACCAGGGCCGGGATGCAGAGGCAGGCAATGACCAATCACCTCTGAACGTCTGGTGCATTGACAACCCCACGGGGTCCCCATAAGTCAGCTGTGATTTGACGGTAAAAAAAAGAAGAAGCTTTTGGGACAAAGATCCCTTCATCAGAGCTTTGCCTCCCAAAAGGCTATACTTTAGAAAACCTTGTTGATCTCTAAGGCGCTACTGGACTAGGGATGCTAGACCCCCGGGGGGCAGGGGTCCCCCACTCACAGGATGCACCTCCCCACCACAGAACAGCTGGTCGTTGGGGGGGGGATTACCCCCCAAATGAGGGAGGAACACCCAACATTTCAGTGACATGCCTATGTGACTTCAACATGACCTGGAAGTGATGTGAGCATGTTCGGGGACATCGGGGCGATGCTCTGGTTTTTGGGCAAAAACTCTATGGTAGAAGCTAATTGTACCATAGAGTTTTTGCCCAAAAACCAGAGTGGAGGGTTGGGCTCTGCAGCCTGGGGACTTTGTTTACGTTTCTACTAAGAACATCAAAATATTGCGCCCAGGCAGGAAATTGGGGTGGAAGTACATTGGGCCATTTAAAGTGCACAAAGTGATCAATGATGTTGCAGTTGATGTGGAATTGCCCAAGAATCTGAGAACCTTGCACTCTGTATTTCATTTCAGCCTCCTGAAGAAAGACACTGGGTCTTGTCCGTGGCGTCGGGAACAACCCGTTCCGCCGCCTCTTTTGATGAAATTTCTCAGATTTTGGATTCTAAGCTCAAACGTGGAAAGCTGTTTTACTTGGTGGAATGGAAAGACTTTGGACCCCAGCACCTCGAATGGGTGGAAGTAGGGGATATTTGGGCCCCTCAGTTGATCCGCAAATTCCATCAGGAGTTCCCAGGTCAACTGGGAGATCTCCCGGGTTGACCGGGAGACATCTGGATTTAAGGGGGGGGAGCTGATTTTCGAGGGGGCAGTATGTCAGCTAAGCTGCCAATAGTATGGTGTGTGTTTCTCTTGCCTGTACATTCTTTCCCTTGCGCTTAATTGCCTCTTCGCTGCAACGCATATCTCTCAAGGCCACTGGAGGAGTTGCTGTGTCTGGAAGTCGTGGGAAGCTTCTTACCTATTTTGCTTCTGCAGCCGTGTATACGAATGCCCTATAACCTATTATGCGCATAGATCACCCGCCATTCCTAACAGTGTTTATGTTACTGCATCTATGGCTTTTCAATAAAAGTAAAACCTTTCTGGAAGCATGTACTTCGTTGTTTTGCTGTGGATCCTGACAGGCTGCCATAAGTCAGAAATGTTAATACCCAAGTGTTCCCACCACCTGAGATGTGGTGGGTGGCTACTTGTCGTATGTCACTTTGGTGGTTAGTAATGTGGACTCTAATCTGGGAGAACCGGGTTTGATTCCCCACTCCGCCACATGCAGCTGCTGGTGTGACCTTGGGTCAGTCATAAGTTCTCTCAGATGTGTTCTCTCAGGAGCAGTCCTCGAAAGAGCTCTCTCAGCTCCACCTACCTCGCAGGGTGTCTGTTGCGGGGAGGGGAAGGGAAAGGAGATTGTAAGCCACTCTGAGACTCCTTCGGGTAGTGAAGGGCGGGGTATAAATCCAATGTCCTCCAAACCCTAGCCTGGTCAGCTCTTTCTTCAGCTTTAATGAACAAAATTGTTGCAGCAGCATGTATTTGGGAGCCGAGTGTTCCTGCAGATTTGCTACTCTCAGAAATTAATCAGATGCAGCTTTCCTTTCATGGTCCTGTAATAGGGTTGCCAGCCTCCAGGTTGTGGCTGGAGATCGCCCGCTGTTACCACTAATCTCCAGGCGACAGAGATCAATTCATCTGGAGGAAATGGCCACTTTGGAAGGCGGACCCTACGGCATTTAGACCCCATCGAAGTCCCCACCCCAAATCCTGCCATCCTCCGGCTCCTCTACTAAAATAGCCAGATATTTTCCCAAATTGGGCTGCCAACCTCCAGGTGGTGGCTGGAGATCTCCTGGAGAGCCAGTTTGGTGGTTAGGAGTGCAGACTCTAATCCGGGAGAACCGGGTTTGATTCCCCAATCCTTCACATGCAGCTGTTGGTGTGACCTTGGGTCAGCCACAAGTTCTCTCAGAGCTGTTCTCTCAAGGGCAGTCCTCAAGAGAGCTCTCTCAGCCCCACCTACCTCAGACAAGGTGCCTGTTGTGGGGAGGGGAAGGGAAAGGAGATTGTAAGCCACTCTTAGACTCCAAGTGAAGGGCGGGGTATAAATCCAGTCTCTTCTTCTATTACAACTGATTTCCAGGTGAAAGAAATCAATTCACCCGGAGAGAGTGGCTGCTTTGGAAGGTGGTCTCTGTGACATTATACCCTGCTGAGGCCCCTCCCCTCCCCAAACCCTGCCCTCTCCTGGATCCACCCCCAAAGTCTCCAGGTATTTCCCAACCCAGACCTGGCAACCTGGAGCTGTAGGGATGGTGAAAAAAACACTTCTCCTGAATTTCTTGTAGTGGCTCCATTCTTAAAAGCAGGAGAGTTTCTGTCATCACACAGAAAGAGAAAGCAACCCTGATTTATTTCCACATATTTGAAAGTGTTCACTCCTGGGCAAGATGACATGGTCTCCTTGATTAGAATGCTACCCAGGGTCGCTTGTTGTTATGGCAATCTTTATGTTCAAGAGACCCATTCACCAGGATCTAGATTAAGATCATGCACACTTCACATAGATCACTGAGCAATCTTCAGTTGCTAATGACATTCATTGATTTGTAAAGCCAAACACATCCTTGGCAAGCAAAGGCAAGGTGAAAGGTCATGTATTAAATTACAATAGTTCCCCTGAGCCATCAATTATCCTTAGAATATTCCAGGAAATTTAGTTGTACTACAAACGATTTTCTGTATAGGTTTTTGGTGTGGTTTATAAGTGTCCTTTAATATAACAAGCATTTCCGCCTTGGGTTGATTTCAAACTACTTACCTCACGTCATGTTTGTTTTCATGTGTTTTTTTTAAAAAAACAAACAAACCTGTTTTCACCCATTCTGCCTGCGTTGGGTGGAAAGGCAGCTTTAAAATGTTTTCAAGAAATACTTGTTTTTGCCACTAATGAAAAAAATGTCCACTTTTCTGATGTTGTTCTTCGCACTGTTTTCTTTTTCATTTTGCCAACACTGTCCCTTGCCTCAACTGACCTCGCTGTCCTTTAATCTGATTGGGTGGGAGCAACTCATGTGATTTTGTGACTGGTGTCACAATGTTATGTCTAACATAATGGTGTCGTGGACAACCCCCTGCAAGCCATGGGGGAAAGTATGCTGAACAGCATTGGAAAATGCAAGCATACACTAAGGTGAGTATTATTTTTTCTAGTACTTTGGTCTGTTAATTTTGAGGTGATTATTAAAATCTGAGAAGATTTGGTGCAGACTTGTTTTAATTTTTATAGCTGAGCTGTGTGAATACTTTCACATGCAAAGCATGTGATAACTTCACTTAGATAGCATGTGAATAAAACTTGGAAAAGAGCAATTTATGCCACTAACATTTGGTAGTGCTGACAGCTATAATTACAATCCTTCATTTTCTGTTTTTCATTTTTTCCTCCCTCACCCTACACTTTCACATGACAGAAGAAAGCTGTGCTGGTTGTTACCAGATGTCAGTTAACACTGCCATGTCTTTGGAATGTGTGGGGGGTGATCCTCCTTCCTGGTACTCTAATGATGTCTCCTCTCTGGATTGTTATCTGTGGCCCCTGCCACACGGCAGGGAAAACACTGGCCAAAGTGCGGCTTTTAAAAGCCGCACCAAAAAGGAAACGCCACAGCGGGATCCCACGATCCCGTGAGCCGCGGCGCCGTTGCTCCCCGGCACGATCAGATGCCGGGGAGGAAGAGACGATTGGGAGGGGGAGGCTGCCGAACTGCACATGCTCGAGCATGCGCAGTATGGCCGGGGGCCGGGGACGCGCCGGTGGAAAGACGCGCCAGCGATCCCACAGCCGACAGTGATGCGGCCTTTCGGAAAGAACCACCTAGGTAGGTGGTTCTTTTTTGCTGCGGGGTTTGGCCTGGAGGGGCGGATTGGGAACGGGCTGGGAATGGGCACAGCACGATTCCCAGATGTTGCTGTGGGATCGCGCCCGTTTGCTGCGGCCCTGATCCGTCCCTCTCCCGGCCCAAAACGTCTCGTGTGAACAGGGCCTGTGTATGCTTTTCTGACCTTGGGGTTCCAGCTGCTCCTGACCTGCTGGGAACAAACGGCTCCTATTTTTGCCTGCTCACTTTTCTCCCGCACGTATGCTCAATGCACAATGCTTATTGGCTTCTGCTTGTAATGGGGGTGCTTTGAAACTACTATAACTTTGGGTGTCCTGCTGCTTTGGGCCATTCCTGACAAAAAATGTTCAAGTGTCATAGTTATGAACTACCAATAAACAGAATACTTCTTATGAAGCGCTATGGGGTGTGATCTGACTATAGAACCTGATACTAAGGCACTTTCTAGTCTGTGGCTGGGGTCACACACACTAAATAATCCACTTTCAATGCACTTTCCAACTGGATTTTGCCAGTTCACACAGTAAGATCAAGTTGGAAAGTGCACTGAGAATGGATTGAAAGTGGATGATTTCGTGTGTGTGTGTGACCACAGCCTGTGAAGGCCAATGAGTTGGGGCCATTTCAGATCAGGGAAACAGAGTAAGGGGGAAGGATTCAAACTCCCTTTCCCAAGTGCCACGGTGCCAATCCAAATCAAGCCCAAACTATCCTGAAAATTAAGTTTAAAAAAAAATCACTGGGAATTCCAGACATGGAACTTCCAGTGCACACCTTAATTTACCCAGCAGCCCTGTAAACTGGGCCAGTGTGATTATTCCTGCATTGCAAATGAGCACCAAGTCTGAGAAAATAGAGGCTTGGCCATAATTCAACTTGTAAGGTTCCTCTTGGGGCTTCCAGGGTCATGTTGCCAGCTCTGGGTTGGGAAATTCCTGAGGGTTTTTGGGAGGTTGAGCCTGAGGAGAGTGTGGTTTGGGGAGGGGAGCGACTTCAGCAGACTATCCGTGCCATGGAGTCCATCTTCCAAAGCAGCCGTTTTCTCCAGGGGAGCTGATCTCTCTCTGAACGGAATAGAGACATGGCTTTGCTTGCCTCCAGATGCCTGCAGCCCTCCCGGTTAGTGGTCCCCAGCGAATTTTCCATGTACGTTAAATGGGCCAGTTCACCGAGAGTTGCCAGTCCATACTAGTAATCAGGCTAGTGTCAGGCTAGTAATCTCCCATCCCTACTTCTTGATTTTAAAAAACCTTAGAATGGCGATAGGGTTGCCAGGTCTGGGTTGGAAAATACCTGGAGACTTTGGGGGTGGAGCCTGGGAGGGACGGTGCGTGGGGAGGAGCGTCAGAATAGTACAGTGCCACAGAGTCCGCCCTTCAAAGCAGCCATTTTCTTCATGAGAGCTGATCTCTGTCAGCTGGAGACCAGTTGTAAAAGCGGGAGATCCCCAGGCCCCACCTGGAGGCTTACAACAATTTAAGGAAACTGATGAATTAGTGTAGACCATATATAACTTAACATCAAATAAAGCTCCAAAGTATTCCAATTCTTAAGATATTCTTATTATTTAAGCTATTCTTATTATTTAAATATACTGTTCAAAGCAATTAGTACACAAACAGGTTAAGAATTTGAAGGAAAATTTACAATCCCAGGGTTGCCAGTATGCTAAAAGCACTAAGGTTCTTTGACTTGTGTGGCTAGCCAATAAACCACTCAGTGAAAACAATCATCCAGGCAGTAAAGGGTAACAAAGGTCCCGGTCACACGGGAGGATTTGCCCCGCAAGAGGGACGGATCGGGGGTGCATCAAACGGGCGTGATCACACCGCAACATCTGGGATTGTAAATAGCGCACCCGTCCCCAATCCGTCCCTTCCGAGCGAAACAGCGCATCAAAAAAAATCCTAGAAAACACTACTACTTACCTGAAAATCCGCAGCAGGGGTGGCCATGGGATCACCGGCGCACACGTCTGCGGCAGCATCCGAGGCCCCTGGCCAAACTGTGCAGGTCCCGCACATGCACAGCGGGCTGCCTCGCTCTCCATTCTGTGGCTTCCCCTCCGGCATCTGATCGTGCCGGGGAGCAACTGCACAGCGGCTAGGGGGATCTTTCTGACCCCGCTGCCATGCGTCTCTTTTGATGCGGCTCAAAAAAACCGCGCTTTGGCCGTGTCTTTTCCCCCAGTGTGACCGGGGCCAAAGGTATTTATTTGAATAAAGGAGCACCTCAGAGCTCGTGGGTGTTCAATTTGTTACAGCTCTGAACTTACTTATATACTTTTCTTGCTCCTCCTCACTTTACATCATCACTGACATCACTTAGACATGCTCAGTTCAGATTTCTTTGTCTGGCCAGTCATTAATCACATAGTTGGCACACCGGATGTTAGTTGGCTGCGTTTCCACTCCTACAATGCAGGTGCAGCTCATTATTTTTGAATTGCAGTCTTGTTTATTCCTTTGGACATTACTCCCAGACTTCTGTTACCTTTGACTGAACTTTCAGACTCAGTTCATTCTCAGTATTCAACTCTGTCATTTCTTGTCGTCAAACATTAATACATGCATATAGAAGTATAACAGCACTTTTAAAACAGTCCTATAAGCTTATTTTCACTAACGTATACAAAATATGAAAACAGTATCATTACAATGACATTCTAAAGCATTAAACACCTCACATGAATTCTTTTAGTATTTTACAATAGTTTATGGCATTAAGCTCTTGTAGGTGCATTGAATCCATTTTTTGTAGTTTTCATTTTGGCTTATCAGAATATTTTTGGTCATTTTATGAAGCTGCTTCTGTTAAAATTAAAGTTTATAATTTGTAAAACACATAGCTCAGTTTAGCCTGTAGGAGATACTGTTCTACAATACAAATACTTGACCCTTTTAATTTATGCCAAGAGTCATGAGTTGTGACCCACCTGCACTTTTTAATGAGGAAAATAGTAGCTTGGTACTCCTTCAAAACTTTAAAGCATGATTGATTACTTTGTTTTTCCCAAACCTTTCGAACATCTCCTTTTACCTTAGCTTCTTTAATTGACCTGTCCATGATTTATGTACTTTCATGTGGACACCATCGTCTCAATGCGGGCTCAGGGCGGCTTACAAGGGAGCACTAGTGCTCACACATAAAAACACAGTAAAACAGAATAAAACAGTAAACCCATGTTCAAAAATGTTATTTTTTTTTAAGATTGTGTGTGTTTCCAAGTAAAAAAGAAAACCCTAAACCATCCCCTACAAAGTAAATTGTTTTAAATCTATATATCTAATTCCCAACATGCCCCCTCCATGCAGATATCTAAATATGCACATCGGGGGCACTTGGGGGCAGGGAGATTTTCCTGCACATTTGAAGCAATCCCCAGATGTGCAGAAAATCTAAAAACTGTAAAAAATATATAGGGGGGATTTTTAAATCCCCCCCAAAGTAAAAGAGTGTTCCCTGCACAGGCTCAGGGAATGCACTGAGAATTACTTCTCCGTCACCCCCACCGGGGAAGGGAGAAGGCTTGGCCGGCCAGCAGCTGTAAGCCACTCAGCCCTCGCCGCTGCTCAGGGGCAGGGATAAAGTTTGGCGGGCCGATTTCAGGCCTCACTGCCACCGCCACTGCTGCGGGAGGAAGGGAGAAAGTTTGGCAGGCCAGTGAAGCCTCGCTGCCGCTGCCACCACCAGGGGGGGAAGAGGGAGAAAGTTCGGCGGGCCAGCAAGACCTTGCTGCCACCGCCACCGCTAGAGGAGGGGGGAAGCTTGGAGGGGCATGGGCCTCGCCGTGGGTGCCGGGGATGGGGGGGAACAGGGGAGAAGGCTCACCTGTGGCTGCTTCCTTCTCCCGTGGAATTTCTTCTCCCCCCGCGAGTATCGTGGGTCCCCCTTCTTATGAAGTTCTAAAACCCAAGCAATTATATTAAGAGAAGGGATTTCTCTCTGTTACAATATATGTATAACTGTCCTTTTGACCTAGTTAGGCTCTTCTCTAAAAAGTACAAGATAGAACAATAAATCTTTCCAATGGTTTCTTTCCAATTAGAACTGCCCACATACACCTATTCAATTCATTAAGCACAGCTTTCTGTTATTCCAGTTAGAAATGCAAACAGAGTAATTCCTTCTTTAAAATAATAAGCAAACAGGCAAGCACACACACACATATATAGACATTGCTAGAATATCCAAACTTAGAAAGTAAACATGATCTGTGCTTTCTCATTCAGAGTTGCTTTACACAAAGCAAAAGATGCTTCTAAACTTTTCACCTCTTATTCAGCTGGCAAATCTGTGCCAAGTCAACTTGACCCATTACTTTGAAGTAGCAGGATTCTGTAATAAATCTCGACCACTTGACAGGTCCTAATGAAAAATTGGCTGAGAAGACAAAACACCTGCAACAGCTCGCAATTAAAAGGTTACATCAGAAACACTCCCTTTCTCTTTGAAACAAGGGCTAGAAAAACATGTATACAGAATAGCTTAAGAATTGGAATACTTTGGAGCTTTATTTGATGTTAAGTTATATATAGCCCACCTGGAGGCTGGCAACCCTAAATGGCGATTAGGTCACAAGGCCATTCACCATAGCATTTCTGGCAATTCCTGGAGAGGCAAGACATCACTTCCAGGTTTCCCCGAGAAATGTCACACCATTGCCAATGCCCCACCCCTCCATGTCCACACTGGTTCACCTCTGATAATGTCTAGGCCAGGCCATGTGACTAGTAAGTTATAAGCAGATGCCCATGGTTCCTAATTTCCCATGCAAGTGAGTGACTGCAGGATTTTGATCAGAGGCCAAGGAAGTATCTTAGTGCTGCTGCCAGCGTGATTCGGTACGGCCAGAGGCAGAGCAGATACAACTCTGTGATTCTCTCGATATGGAGCAATTAAAGAAATGACCGGGCCAATCCTGCGCTCAGGATGCTATTTGTATTCCCAGGACTACAGTCACATTACTGTGACTGATCAGATGGCAGGGATGGGATGCATCCTTAGCTGATGTTTCCCCCCCAGACTTTAAGCAACACAAAACGCTTGTCCTTGACCTGCAATGCCAGTTCAATTACAAATGCTACCAGCTGAATGATAAACAGAGCAAGAATGGGGAAGGGAGGTTTCTGTGGACGATCCGGACACAAGCAGAGATGGCAGGAGGGCTTGCAGGAGACTTTGTCTAGCTGGACATCTGACCAGCTGTTGCAACTGGATATGTGGGTGAGCCAGCAGGTTGAGAAGGGGGATGCCAAGCTCTTTTTCCTGGTGATGAATCACGGCTGAACGATGCCTTTAACCGCAGTTATTTAAACAGAGATTTAATTATATGCTAGGAACTAGATTTATGTGCTTTTGATGGTTTAATGTGTTTCCCCCCCTTCTAATGGCAAATGATTTGTAATAATCATGGTGGTGGTGAACGAAGCCAGTTGATGTATTGATTTTTTTTTTTTAAGTGGACACATTGAAGTATATGGCTCCAGAACCAATTTTATTAGACCCAAGAAATATTGATTCCGGCGACACGGGCTTGCATAGCAATTGACGATTGTGTAATTATCAATATTGTTGTTAGTAGCCGAAATGTAAGTAATATAGTGCCATCAATATACTTGACTCTCACAGAGTGACAGTAAGAAAAAAGCAGGGCAGAGGTGTGGCTCAGTGATAAAGAAGAAGAGAAGAGATTGGATTTATACCCCGCCCTTCACTACCTGAAGGAATCTCAGAGTTCCCTTCCCCTCCCCACCACAGACACCCTGTGAGGTAGGTGGGGCTGAGAGAGCTCTCTTAAGAACTGCCCTTGAGAGAACAGCTCTGACAGAACTTATGACTGACCCAAGGTCACACCAGCAGCTGCAAGTGGAGGAGTGGGGAATCAAACCTGGTTCTCCCACATTAGAGTCCGTGCACTTAACCACTACACCAAACTGCTCTATATGGAGAAGGTCCCAGGTTCAATCCCTGGCATCTCCAATTAAAAGGATCAAGTAGTAGGGAACATGGAAGAACTCTGAGACTTGGGAAAATGCTGCCAGTCAAAGTAGACAATGCTGACCTTGATGTACCAAAGGTCAGACTCAACAGTTTCATGTGCTCCTGCTCCAAAGAGCTTACAATCCTCGTTTTGTCAGAGTAGGAGAACAGTAACGGATAGAAGAGATTTTAGCCTGAAAAATCCCAGAATAGCCACTTTGTCCTGCAGTGGAAACGTACTGATTTATATATTCACTAGGAATAAGGCCCGTTGTGGAAATAAATACAATGAGCTCTAGAAAGAGACTCTGGGCAGGTGCCCCGGCCTTGGGCACTCAGTGTCAATTTGTTGTGGCGACCTCAGCAGGGTATAACAACATGTCAGGCTTCCCCCAGCATCAAGGAAGTACACTCTTGTAGAAAGGTTTTACTTTATTTGAAGCTATAGGTGCATGTACAGGATCACTGTTAGGAATGAGGGGGAAAGCAACAAGCATGACAGGTTATAGTACATTCAAACATCTGAGGCACAATTGCAGGACTTCCCCCGCACGCCATCGGGCCTGGGAGCAAACGCTTCTAGGTGGCATAACATATCTCCTTCCCACGGCCCTCCGTGAGATCACCCAAGCAACTATCCAGCAGCAACCACCTGTGGCCTTGAGAGATATACACATTCCAGCAGCTAAGCAATTAAGTGCATCAACAGGTCTACATATGAAAGCGAAAGCAATCAAGCTCATACATGGGAAAATAAAATAACAGAAATTTGGCAGCTTGTTGACACAACACAGAGTTCACCATTTTCTCCAGGGAAACATATCTCTGCCATCTGAAAAGCTGTTGTAATTCTAAGTGATCTCTAAGTGATGAGAGCCAGTTTGGTGTAGTGGTTAAGTGTGCGAACTCTAATCTGGGAGAACCGGGTTTGATTCCCCACTCCCCCACTTGCACCTGCTGATGTGACCTTGGGTCAGCCACAAGCTCTGGCACAGCTGTCCTTGAAAAAGAGCAGTTTGTGTCAGAGTTCTTTCAGCCCCACCCACCTCACAGGGTGTCTGTTGTGGGGAGGGGAAGGAAAAGGAGTTTGTAAGCCGCTCTAAGACTCCAAGTGAAGGGCAGGGTATAAATCCAATCTCTTCTCTTCTAGCCCCCACTTGGAGATGGGCAACAATGGTTCCCCAGGAGGAAATGGCTGGTTTGGAAGGTGGAGTCTATGGCATTGTACCTGTCTGAGGTCCCACCCCTCCTCAAACCCCACCATCTCCAGGCTCCACCCCTCAAATCTTCAGGGATTTTCCAACCTGTGGGATCTGAGGGACCTTTTACAGTTCCACAGGGCCTGCAAGATGGAGCTGTTCCACCAGGCATTTGACTAAGGAGCCGTGTCATACACTGAGGAGTGTCCCTGTGCCCTGGCTTTACCATCTTTGCCAGTCTGTGTCCTGGCCTTACCATCGCTATCTTCAGCCTGTACCCATGGCATAAGAAGTGTCTGAACTGAGCTGGTGTGAAGTTATGGGAATTATACTATCACCTAAGTCATATTATAAATAATCTTTGTTCCTATTTACTCAATAATGTTCCAGCATTTTAGTTGTATTTTAAATTATTGGTATTTTATTTTATGTGTTCATATGTTATATGTTTATATGCACCCACTAGTTTGCAGAGTGCCCCAAAGAGCAGCGCTTTCCCCAATGTTATTTAACATCTATATGTGCCCTCTTGCCCAGATTGCCCGGAGCTATGGGCTGGGTTGTCACCAATACATGGATGACACCCAGCTCTATCTGTTGTTGGACGGCCAGTCCGACTCTAGTCTGGAAGATTTTGGACCTGGCGCGGAAATCCATGGCTGGTTGGCTTAGATTGAGTCGACTGAAATTGAATCCAACAAAGATGGCGGTCCTGTGCCTGAGTTGGAGCAGCCTGAGGGTAGGGATCTCACTCCCAACCTTCGATGGGGCACCGCTGGTGCCAGTACCAGAGGTTAGGAGCTAGGGAGTGCTCCTGGATCCCTCCTTAACAATGGAGGCCCAGGTAGCAGCCACTGCGAAGTTAGCCTTTTACCATCTTTAGCTGATCAGGCAGTTGGTTCCCTTCCTTAAACGCAAAAACCTAGCAACACCTAGCAACATCCAGCCTGTGCTAAAAGCACTGCACTGGCTGCCTGTAGCATACCGAATTCAGTTCAAGGTGCTGGTTCTTACCTTTAAAGCCGTATATGGTCAGGGGCCTACATACCTAAGGGACCGCCTTTCCCCACATGTTCCCCAGAGAGCACTATGATCGGGGTCCCAAAATCACCTGGCCCTACCAGGCCCTAAATAAGCCAGGCTGGCTGTGACAAGGGCCAAGGCCTTTTCAGTGGCGGCTCCGCACTGGTGGAATGAGCTCCCAGAAGACATCAGGGCCCTGCGAGATCTTTTACAGTTCCGCAGGGCCTGAAAGACGGAGCTCTTCCACCAAGCCTTCCAATTGGGAGCTGCCCTAATAAATTGATGCTCTGACCCCAAACTAACATCATCATTGACATGCCAAAGTCAGATTCAAATTACCATCATTATTAACACTAGGGAAAAGTCCCCTTGTGGAAATAAATACAACGGTCTCTAGAAAGAGGCTCTGGGCAGGTGCCCCGGCCTTGGACACTCAGTGTCAATTTGCTGTGGTGACCTCAGCAGGGTATAATGACACTGAGTCCATTTGGAGTGATCTTCAGCCCTCACCTGCAGATTGGCAATGATGGTTCCCCAGAAGGGAATGGTTGGCTTGGAGGATGGAGTCTATGGCTTTGTACCTTACCGAGGTCCCATGCCTCCTGAAACCCCACCCTCTCCAGGCTCCATCCCTCACATCTCCAGGAATTTTCCACCTGGAGTTGGCAACCCTACCTCCTGCCCAGCCAATCATCAACCTACCTTTATTTCCCCCTCACTCTTCAGCTTTCCACCCCACACACACCTGCAGCCTCTCCCGTGCTCTGAAGCCTTGACTGCTACGTCACATTGGATGTCATACGGGGGCCACCTCAGCAGCATATAAGGATACAGAGCCCACCATTTTCTCCAGAGGAACTGATCTCTGCCATCTGGAAAGCAGTTGTAATTCTGAGTGATCTCCAGCCCTCACCTGGAGATTGGACACATTTTACCTCAGAACAGCAAACTGTTTAGCATGTTAGAGGCAAAAGCCAATTGTTGCATATGCAAACGATCTCTGTGTTCCGAGGCAAAAGGCCAATGAGGCTGCATATGCAAATAACCTCTGTGTTCTGACTGGCTATGGGGGGGAGGAACAGTAAACTGTTTAGAATGTTGGAGGCGAGACTCAAGCAATGCAGCCAGTGGATAGGGACAGATTCTGAGTGACACAGCAGGGCGCCAACCAATTCCGGAGCATGTGGAATGTTCTAGAGAAGTGCCACCACCATTCGGCTTTTATATATAAGGGAGATGTCAGTGCTAGACACTGCTACTGCCCGCCATCAGCCACGAATAGCACTAGCACTTTACACTGTCGGCTTATAATTGTATCGTTACAGTTTTATCTAATTTTTTTTTTATGTTCTAAAATGTTTTATGTAAGCCGCCGTGAGCCTGCATTGACAGGGAGGGTGGGATACAAGTCAAATAAATAAATAAAGTAGGTTGTGTTCTCAGGGACAATTTCCCTTCCTTCCGTTCCCTTTCTCAAACTAAGCTCCAAGGGGACGGCATGCTGTCCTCTCTCCTCTCGGAACCACGCGGCAGGCGGTCCTCTCGCCATCCGCTTCCATCCTTCGCTTCGTATCTCTGCTCTTTCCTATCCAAAAAAAACGTACCTCTCAAATAAAGAGAGAAGCATTTCTCTGTTAAACTTGCAACATGCCTCTGTGTACCTTTGTAAACTGGGTGACCTGGTAAAGTGTTTTGTAAACTGGGTGACGCTGCTGCGTTTGTAGCTTTATTTAAGCCCCCTGCTCTGCACGCTGGACTAACCACACCAGTTAACCCCAACAGATACTTGGAAGGGAGACCACCAAGAAAGGCTCTGCAGAGGAAGGCAATAACAAACCACCTCTGCTTCTCACTGGCCTTGAAAGCCCCTTGCAGGGGTCGCTGTAAGTTGGCTGTGATTTGATGGCACTTCACACAGACACACACACACACACAGACTGGAGTAACTGTACGTAGTACTGTGCTATACAGAGAGCTGGTTGCCCTTTGCCCTGGCTGTAGATATCCATCAGTGGCATCGCTTCTACCATGGAAGCTCACTGGGGGGCCTTGGGCCTTTCACATACTCTCAGCCTGACCTACCTCACAGGGTGATCGCTATGAGAGAACAGAGAAAGGGAAGATGATGTTCTAAGCTGCTTTGAATCCGAACTGGGGAGGAAAGCAGGATATGAATAAATAACTGCACGCAAAAAGAAATGCATGGATTTCGGGATGGTGATGGGTTGAGAGCCAGTTTGTTATAGTGGTTAAGAGCAGTGGACTCTAATCTGGAGAACTGGGTTTGATTCCCCACTCCTCTGCATGCAGCCAGCTGGGTGACCTTGGGCCAGTCCCAGTTCTCTCAGAGCTGCTCTCTCAAGAGTAGTTCTCTCAGAACTCTCTCAGCTCCACCTACCTCACAGGGTGTCTGTTGTGGGGAGAGGAAGGGATTGTAAGCTGCTCTGAGACGCTGAGTGAAGGGCAGGGTATAAATCCAACTCTTCCTCTCTTCCTCCTCTCCTCCTCCTTCCTCTTCCCCTCCCCCAATGTGTTCATGTTAATTATTCTCAGGAAAATCTATACTAACTGGTCAGCTGACTGGTTCAACAGCCTGAGTAACTATGAGTAACTATGCTTATGAACATTAAGTGGACTCATTTCATAAAAAAGGATTTGAAAAATGCAGCTTTCTGGTGCCAGCCTATTAACATAGCCTTATATCCAGTGGTTACAAAATCACCCCAGTTTTATAGTATTTCTGATTGATCCATCCAAACAGGGATTTACCTTTACTGGTTTCTTAATTTCATGAGGGGTGGAGCTGCCGCAGAGCCTATTTCTACTTGCAAGAGAAGATACCCGTGAAGGATGTGTTATATAAAATGTTGGAAGATGGCACTTTTGCCCAGTCTAGGGGCCCTTCGTTCCCACAATGTACAGCCCCCGGAGTTCTGTCCTTAGTAATGGAATAAGATGTAGAGAGTCATTCAGACAGAGACGTCCAGTGATTCAGATAAAGCTTGGATTGCATTGACATGTTGTTATATATTGTGTTATTAATGTGCTGTAGCAATCATTTCCAACAGGATTGTCCTGTGTGGACAAGATAATCCAGGAGATGAATGGTTGCTATGGTGCAACGATAGGGCAATATCCAGTTATGTGTGGATGCAGGCCTGGACATCTTCATCTGAAGAAATTCATTGTACAGGGAAAGCATGTGGATAACTTGGCCTGTGATTAGCATTGCCTGACACATACCTTGTAATTCTGGGAGCCTTGTGGGGCATTGTATATGGGAGTGATGTATGATGTGACCCATCACTTCTGGGTAAAAATCCAGAAGTGACTTCACTGTGTCGTGCAACACTCTAGGAATCCCTCCAATCTCTATGGTAAATATCATAAAGGTTGGGGGGATTTCTAGAGTGTCTCTTATTGCTCCTGCTGTTGCATCTAGTGGCAGGTGGGAGGTCAGGAGGATGGGAACATGGTGGGCAACCTCGCTTCCCTGTTTGGGCCTGGCAACATTTTGGAGGACTCCTTTTCAAATTCCCAGTTGAGATGACACACATGTTACATGTTTCTGTAGAGTTCCAGTCTAGATTCAGTCTGGTTCGAAAAACAGATGACACCAAACGTCACAGAACGGAACACAAATCATTAACTAATTTGAAGTACATGGTCCATCCTAAAGGTTAAGCAGCCTTTAACCCTAATTTAGACTTGAGGCTGGAAGGAACCATTTGGACAAACAAACTTTGCTTGACAGATATGGTTGTGTTTACTTTGAACAAGGTCCAGTACCATGTAGCAAATAGGATTGTCGATACCAACAAGCGGTTTCTGCAGCTTCAGGTCATAAAGCCAGGTCAGGCTTTTCATGTAAGTAACTGGAATATATGCCAAGATCCACATTCACGTAAAATACCCACGACACGGTTTGAAGATACAGGGCCATGTCAGAAAGGAAGGCTGACACTCTCACTGCTTACGGCATTTGAAGCTGCTAAACATCCTACTTATGACAGGAGCGCACACCTTTCCGCATTGGCCCGCCACTCCGGATTTTCTCAGAGTTCGAGTTGAGGCAATTTAAGTCCATGGCAAAACGGCATCCAAATAACCCCGGGGGCAACAGCGGGCTGAAACCGGGCTGACCACTGAAGGGAGGGAATGTAATGCAGTGTGGAGGGGGCAGAGCTCGAGTATGCTGTGCGGTAGCTCGCCATTCCCCCTCCCCATTTCACACCTTTAAAGGGCTTTCTAAAACTCTGCTTTACTTTCCCCCACAAAGCCATATTGTGGCACGACAGTGTCGCTTGGTACAGAAAAGGGAAGTAATTAAGGTGTGTGTGGGGGGGGGGGAGTGGCTAGGCCATGGGGCACTGTCCTGGAGGGAAAATGATGTTGTCTCTGTGCTTTCCCACCGTGGTAGTGAAGGAAAGGAGGAGGAGCAGTGGGTGGGGCAGGAACATCAAGTTTATTTATTTGGTTTGATTTGTACACCCGCCCTCCCCGCCGGAGAAGGCTCAGGGCGGCTTACATAAAATTGCAACAAGTAAATAACAGGTAAAAACACGCACCCGCCCTGAAATTCAAAGCAGCCTGAGCCGGCTGTATAACATCAGATCGGGATCGACCACTAGGATGGCACTGAAGTCTGAGCGCCATCCCAAATTGTAACATTAGACTGATATCTGTTTAATGGTATTGGATTATTACTTGTTAGCACCTTTTAAAGTGTAACTGTGATGGTTTTATGTATTATACTATTCAGGGGTCATTTCCCCTCTTCTCCTGCCTCCTCCTGGCTGAATGAGGGCCGGAAGTGGGGTGGCCGGAAGCAGGGGGCGGGGCTTCGTCATGTGCCCCGCCCCCCGTACCTCACCCGGGGGAACTGTGATCCCCCGCGATCCCCCCCGAAATGACCTCTGATACTATTGCTGTTTTTATTCTGTTGTAAACCGCCCTGAGCTGGCCCTGGCTGGGAGGGCGGGGTATAAGTTTGATGATGATGATGATGATGATGATGATGATGATGATGCATCATCAATAATAATAATACTAATAATACTAGTAAATATTCCCATAAAACACAGCATAATGACTAAACCCAGTTTATACAACGATGGTGGTGCACAGTAGCAGTCAACATATAGATTACAGTCAGCAAACGACTTTTGCTGCCACCAGGCTCAGGCTGGATGGTGGTCTTGGACATGGGGGTCTTGGATGATTAGGTGCGGCTCCTTACCCAAAGGCCTGGTGGAAGAGCTCCGTTTTATAGACCCCGTGGAACTGTAAGAGGTCCCGCAGGGGCCTGATCTCTGATTGCACGAGAATGGGGTTGTTATGGGTGCTCTTCCTACCTGCTCCCAAGCTACTTGGTAAAGCTGCAGTGGGTGTGGCTATAACAATAGTCTAGTGCTGATTTAAAAAAAAAAACACCCACAGAGTGGCAGGGGGAGAAAATGGGTGCCTAGTCTAGTGCTGATTTAAAAAAAAAAACACCCACAGAGTGGCAGGGGAAGAAAATGGCTGCCACAGGGTCAGGGTCAGGGTAAATGACTACCATGTGGGTGGGGAAATCCAAATTCTCCCACCCGTGCAGCAGCTATTATGACTTTAGTACAATCTTAATCAAAACTCAGAAAAACAGGTTTGAGAAAGAGTGGAGAAAAGCTGGTGAAACTCTGGGAAATGCATGCACGCACAACAATCCTGTGGTGAAGTGTGTGTGGGGGGGACCCAGTACCCATCAGCATACACAGGGACAGGCAATAGCCATGGCAGTGTTTTGGGGTGAAGGATGAAGGTTATGTACCTCTCCATCTTTTACCTTACCAAATAAATCTACAAGCATTTTTAAAAGGTAAAGGTTCCCTTGCTCGAAAGCCAGTCGAGTCCGACTTTAGGGTTGCGGTGCTCATCTCCGTTTCCAAGCCAAAGAGCCAGCGCTGTCCGAAGACGTTTCCGTGGTCATGTGGCCGGCATGACTAAACACCAAGGTGCATGGAACGCTGTTACCTTCCCACCGAACTGGTCCCTGTTTATCTACTTGCAATGTCTTGCTTTCGAACTGCTAGGTTGGCAGGAGAAAAGCATTTTTAAACAGTTCTAAAATCACTCCAGGAACTGAAGTTGTGAGTAGTGATGGCACAATGTGTAGGTACTAGCCAATCAGTCCTTACCACTCAGTTTTCCCCTAGTTCAATATGAATTGCTCTGAAAATATACAGATTAAACAAAAATAAAATTCACCCCAATGTCGGTTTGTTTGAGGACAGCAATCACCTACACCATATTGAAAATATTACCTCTGTATTCATCTTTAGACTCCAGAACTCCCACCCCCGAGGCAAAAAGCCGCACAATGAGAGGCAGCCAGTAGTTCTCAGTCTGATTATGACACCATTCATCTGATTCCGACTCTGATCTTTGTTTATTGGCAGGGCCAAGAGTCCAGCAGGCTTGTGCCGCATCTCTCTGGTAAATATTGGATTTTCTCATTCTTGTTATCAGTCCTGTGCTATTCAACCATTTTTCGTGAAAGGTATTTTCCTGTCAAGATCTATGCTTATCAGAAAAGACTGTTGTAAGACGTTCTTGTTTGATATTTCTGCAAGGACAGAGTCTGTCCTAATCTGATTGGGAAGATAGCTGGACATATGAGGACAGAGTCGGGTATCAGAACCATGTGATCATCTGCACCCAAATCCAGACTTAGAATGTTCTTCCGTTTGGGATCACTGAAGTCAGTTGCTGGGCGCCTGTGAGAGGCAGAAGACATTGCCCTGTTGACCAGACTAGGACGAAAGGCTGGTTTGTAGTATTTATACAATATCTAGCCAATCCAGAGTCTTCATGTTGCTGGCCAATCATAGGAGCTGATGTT
>NW_015176502.1:374349-380910 GCF_001447785.1 Gekko japonicus | reverse complement strand
CGGTCAAAAGCTTGAGGGTGCACAACTTCAATTAATTATTATAAATTAATAAATTAATTAATGCCTTTTCCCTTATATCACTGTGAGGGAAAGAACTAGAGGCTTACTTCTTAAAAAAATGAAAGCTGGGAGTTCAGGCAACCTGCTAAGATCAATGTCATAATGCTCCAGCGATATAGCGATAGTTTAGTGCAGGGCTTTTTTTGTAGAAAAAGCCCAGCAGGAACTCATTAGCATACTAGGCCACACCCAACAGCAGAAACTCATTAGCATATTAGGCCACACCCCCCATGCCTTCCCTTGGCTTGTCTGGGCACCCCGCAGCTGTGGAGAGACCGGGCAAGCCGGCACTTGGACAGGCCCAGGAAGGCATGGGGAGGCATTTAAATCCCTCCCCGATCCTTCCAGGGGGGCCCCTGGCCTCCCCGCCTCAAAGTCAATGGGGGGGGTCGCTCTCCAGGCCCTCCCTCTGTAGCCAGGCACGCAGAGGTTTTGGCTGTGGTGGGTGTGGCCAAATCTGAAGCCTGCCGGAACTCGGTTCCTGTGCGTTCCTGCCCAAAAATAGCCCTGGTTTAGTGCCATTTTTTAAAAAAGAAAAAGAAATCAGTGTTCTTCAGGGTGGGGGAGATGAGAGGGGGTGATTTGACCATGACGGTCCAATAATTGAACAATGGGCTGAAGGTGTATGGCGTTTGGTGGGACAAAGAAAACCAACAGAAACATGATGCAGGAGGGAAAAGCTGAAAAACAAAACAAAAGCATCAGATTAAAAGCGGTCTCAAAAGAACTGGAAAAACCTGGGGAGAAAAAAAACCCTCAAAATGAAAACTAAAGGCACAAAAATGCACATGGAAATCGGTATAAATTGAAGAGTTACGGGGCCAGAACTGATGATGTGGAAAAGCCCTATCTCACTAGATTGAGAAGATCCATCTATGCTGCCCTGAGGCCCTTGGAAGTAGGTTTGGAGGAATAAACATTTAATAGGTCATAGGTAGGTTCAGGGGTCATTTCGTAGAAAAAGAGGTGCAGGAGCTCATTAGCATAACTCATTTGCATAACTCATTTGCATATGCCACACCCCCTGACATCACCGGAAGTGTGTCAGATGGCAACACCCAACCGCTCAGGCTCCACTGGACTGTTTTGGAATTGCTAGGTACTGGGGGGGACGGGGGACATGCAGATCTGTCCTTGCAGAGGAGGGAGGGCTTGTACCTGAATAATCTTGGAAGCTAGGCAGGGTCAGCCCATGTTCGTATTTGGATGGGAGGCCACCTAGGGAGTCCAGGGTTGCTATACAGAGGCAGCCCATGGCACAGCTCCTCTGTTTGTCTCTTGCCATGAAAACCCTAGAGGGTGGCCATAAGTCGGCTGAGACTTGACGGCTCCTTCCACCACCACCACCAGGCTAAGGCCACAGAGGATCCTGGTTCAAGTCTTGTCATCCTGACATCAGTATTCAAGAAGTGCCACTAACATTTCCCCAACCAGAGATCCCTAATGTCCTTTGTGTGCCTATAAGTCTCCCTTCTTTCCACATCATGGCATCGATATCCATGATAAAGCATGCAAACGGAGAAGATCTATACGAAATAAACCAGTTAGCATAGATTTTTGCTTATTTGCACAGTTCCCCTGAGCAGAGAATGCTTTCTCTTGAGGCAACATTTGAACTGCCTTTCTTTATGAGACCTTTCTGCTGATTCTATATTTGACCTTGTTTGTTGGCAAGGCAGCCGGCCGGTTCTTTTATTTAGATTCATGTGAGTAAACACTGGGTTTTTTTCCTAGCTGTCATTTCCCATCCTTTATTTTATTTGAGGAAAGCAACGCTCTTCAGATCTGAAATTATCGGGAAAGGTAGAATTAGGGATTTTTCCCTGCTGTTCCAGGATACGACATGACATACCGTTCACTCAGATGGAACTTAAATCCCGTTTCTCTTGAGCAGTGGCAAATGACAGTTTGTCTTCCCAGCTGCTGAGACATTAATAACACCCCCACATAGTTAGCCAGTGAGGGAGAAATACATCTTGGGAGAGTGCTGCTCGGTTTAAAAAACTGACCAATTACAAATGCGTGGGGGGGGGGGAGGACAGAATTGATCTCAGGGAAAGTTTATCACAGCAGCCTTCTACCATTAAAGAGCGAAATGATGTCAAAATTCCGGTTATGCTAGCATCCCAACAAACCCTGCACTATACCTTCACTTAAAGAATTGAGTCTCTTTTTTAAAAGTCATATTTGGCTCTAGAGAGGTTGCAGACCCCGGTTTCTCTTCGTACAAGGTTTGATTCCACTAGCACCTTAGAAACCAACAAGATGTTCAGGGCATAAGCTGCTTCCAAGATAGGGTTGGCAGGTCCTATCTGGCTGCTGGCGGGGGGGCTCCCAATCCTTCCTGTAGGTCTTCTGAAATCATCCGGAAGTGACGTCATCATGTTTTCGACGTTTGGGGCAATGCTCTAGGATTTGGGCAAAACTCTATGGTGTTTTGGGCCTCAAAACCGTAGAGTTTTGCCCAAAACCTAGAGTGTCACCCCTGATGTGGGAAATGTGATGATGTCACTCCTGGGTGATGTCATTGTGCTGGAGGCAGCAGGAGGGGGCTTCTGGGGGGGCTTCTCCCACCAACCAGCTGGGCCATGGCGGATTGGAGCCCCCAAAATCAGGGGATCCCCTGACACACCCCTCACCGGAGGAATGGAAACCCAATTTCAAGAGCTTCTGCCCTGGGCATCTTGCTGGTCTTTAAGGTGATACTGAACTTGAATCTTGCTTTCCTATTGTAGACCATGACAGCTACCCTCAGAAACTCCCTGTAATGATTCCTTATTTTTGGTGTGTGTGTGTCTCTTTAAAAGTTTGGTTGCATGGCTGTTGTAGATAGACTAGAGTGGTTGAGAGAGGCAAGTGTGGTATGATTGGTGGTTGACAGAGAGGGGGAGGGGTTTTGGAAGTGAAAATGAGTGGATGAGTATGTATGTCAGTCAGGAGTGACAGTTACAGGGGGACAGTTGATTAGTTCAGTTAGTTCTGTGTATGAAAGAAGTGAGAAGCAGTCCTGTGTGGAATAAGTTAGTTCAGTGAGAAACAGAAGGAAGGCTGAGAGAATAGAGAAAAGTAAATGAAAGTTTAATTGAAGACAAGTTATAGGAAAGGCTGTACTGGAGAGAAACAGTGAACATATATGACCTTGAGTTAAAGTGTTACAAAGGTACCTGAAAGATCCCTGTCAGTAAGGGAGCAGATTGTGTGTGATACACCAAGCAATCGTTCAGTATTTACACATTACTAGTTACATTGTACTACCCTCTTATTCATGCTTTATTTTAATAAATCCTCTTTCATTCAAGTATAACCAGCTCTGAAGGAAATACTTCCCAGGACCACATAGTCCCTCGTGGGCCTTGAACTCAGTCTACCTAACCAGTAAGAACAGAAGTAGAAGCATAAAGGTTTGGAAGTCCTTAAAATTTCCTGGTGGCAGCCTTATATACCCAGTAAAACAAAATAAAGAACACTTTTAAAGTAAAACCAGTCCTCCCTAATAAGGAGGACGTCACACTCTCTTTGTATAGTTTTGGAACCAAAGTAATCCAATAGGTAAAATTATTCTCTCTTGCTCCGGATTGCAAGACTAGATCTAATGGGTGGAAATTACAAGGGAGTCATTACCGGCTAAATATCAGGAGAAACTTCCTCACTGTAAGAGTGGTTGAGCAGTGGAACAGTCTGCCTCGGGAGGTGGTGGATGCTCCTTCACTGGACATTTTCAAGCGGAGGCTGGACAACCATCTTTCGGGTATGTTGTAGGGCTATCTTTTGGCTCTGCTCCTGCAGAGTGCAGGGGGTTGGACTAGATGACCTGCAAGGCCCTTCCAACTCTAACATTCTATGATTCTATAAGAAAAGTCTTAGAAACGTATTTAGTAATTTTTCTTCTTTTTTCTCTCAGTGATTGGTGTCTGTGTAATACAATCTCAGCTTTACTTATGCATCTTGGCTCCAAGTGACCCTTCCTGATGGCTGCCCCCCCCCACTTTCCTGTATGTAGGGCCGAAGGAAATTCTGTTTCACTGTATCTGAGGAAGCTTATACCTTGAATAAAACTTTGTTGGTCTTAAAGGTGCCAAAGGACCCAAACTTTGTTTTGGTGCCTATGTAACTTCTTCATGTTATTGATTTATTTGACATGGAGATATATGGACTGATGACTGAATATGTGATTATGAAAGATATTTGTAGCCTGTAGCCTGGACCAAAGCAGTTTACATCATCATCTAGGACTGCCAACTTGAGGTTGGGAAATTCCTGGAGATTTGGGGGGTGGGGTGGAGACCAATGTTCCCTCTAAGCTGTGGAGTCTTGTGAGCAAAAATTCTACTTTTTGAGCTACTGGCATTAAAGTTGTGAGTGAGCTCTGGAACCATCCTTCCTGAGCTAAGACAAAAATGTGTGAGCTGGAGGCTAAATAACTGTGAGCTAGCTCACACTAACTCAGTTTAGAGGGAACACTGGTGGAGACTCAGGAAGGAGGCGGCTGAGAAGGGAGATACAGTCCACCCTCCAACAGCCATTTTCTCCACGGGAACTGATCAGTGCGGCACTAGAAGCAGTTATAATTCTGGGCAACCTCCAGGTCCCGTGTCCAATTGTTCACCCTCTCCTCTGTTTTTATCCTTTCTACAACAGCCCTGTGAGGTAGGTTGGGATGAGCGAGAGCAACAGGCCCGAGGCCATTCAGCAAGCTTCCATGGTGGGATGGGGACCTGAGCCCCCCAGATCCACACCCAGTGCTCTAACCCCTTTGCTATGCCGGCACTTTTGTTAGTTATGCGGACGTCATCTTTTTGTTGTTGTTGTTGTTGTTGGGGGTGTTACGCTTATATAAAGTTAATTTGTTAAAAACAAAATCTGTGTTTAAATATGCTTGGCTGGAAGGATGGTTTCACAGGAGAAAGGTTAGGGGCAACTGAAACAAAGATCCTGTTTTGAAGGAAATGTCACAGGGGCTGAGACTAGATCCGCTCTGTGACAAGGAGCGGGGGAACAAGTGATGGCGCTTCCACGACTGGGCTTTGCCACATGCTCAAGGGAATGCCAAATGCAGATGGGAACATGACAGCACTGAGCCTTGTTTGACTAATATGACTACTGGTAAGAGAGAGAAAGGGGGGGGAATAATACTTTTGAGCTTCTGTTTACTATAGATCAGCATGTGTTTGTGTGTGTGCGCACACACGCGCACATATGTCGGGCATGTGTCAGATCCGAAGCAATATCCCTGCAGCCTGCTTTTATCAAACCGTAATTCCAGCAACATTATCTGTTAGGCTGTCTTCTTTCCCGCCAGACGCATACTGTGCAGGAGCAGATTTTAAGATGACTTGGCTGTGGCCGGAGAGAGACAAAAAGCAGCTTGGGGGGGGGGGATTTGAAAACAAACACCGAAGAATTGGCTTGCTGGACGAGACCCTCTAGTTATTCAAAGACTTGAAGACCCGGCACTAGGGTCGCCAACCTCCTGGTGGTGGCTGGAGATCTCCTGGGATGACTACTGACCTCCAGGTGACAGAGATCAGCTCCCCTGGAGAAAATGGCCGCTTTGGAAGGTGAACTTTATGGCATCAAACTCCACTGAGGTCCCCAAACTCCACCCTTCTCAAGCTCCACCCCCGAAATCTCCAGGTATTTCCCAGCCCTGAGCTGGCAACCGTACACTGCAGAGGTGTCTACATATCTCCATGCGCGCTCCCCCCTGTGGTAAATGCATCCATGTTTGTCTACTCCCCCCAGTCGACGGTAACCTCCAGGGGTCATTTCCTGCAGGAGTGCACAGGAGCGGAGCTCCAGCAGTAAGGAGCCCAGGGGGCGGGCACATGCAACAAGCCCCGCCCCCTGCTCCCAGCAGCCCTCAGTTGGGCCACAAGGAGCAAGAAGCAGCCAGGTAAGTTGCAGAGCCTGCCTTCAAGTACAAGCCCCCCCTCCTCTGTGAGGGCAGATCTGCGTGTCCCCCCCCCCCATAGCTAGCAATCCAAAACAGTCCAGTGGCACCTTTAAGACCAAGTTTTATTCAGGTACAAGCTCTTCCCCTCCTCTGTGAGGGCAGATCTGTGCATCTCGCCCCCATAGCTAGCAATCCAAAAGAGTCCAGTGGAGCCTGAGCGGTGGGTGTTGCCTTCTGACACACTTCCGGTGAATAAGTTATGCTAATGAGTTGTGCTAATGAGCCCTAGTAACCTCCAATCTCCAGGCAGGGCCTGGCGATCTCCTGAAATTATAACTGATCTCTAGATTGCCTCCAGGTAAAAGCCTCCTTGAGAGAAAGGGCCTGCTGAGGAGTAGAAGCCAGGGTTGCGAAATACCTGGAGACTTTGTGGGTGGAGCCTGGGGAGGGCGGGGCTTGGGGAGGGGGGGGGCCTCAGCAGGGTGTCATATTCTAGAGTCCACCCTCCGAAGCAGCCATCTTCCCCAGGGGAACTGATCCCTCTAGTCTGAAGATCGGCTGCAATGTCCAGCCCACCCCCCCCCCCCCCCCCCCCCCGCGTCCACACT
>NW_015176502.1:372389-374062 GCF_001447785.1 Gekko japonicus | reverse complement strand
CTAATGACCCCTCTAGTTATTCAAAGACTTGAAGACCCGGCACTAGGGTCACCAACCTCCTGGTCACCTTAGCGGGGTCACCTTAGCGGGGCCAAATGTCCTGGCTTCTCAAATGTCTGTGATCCTGTTGTACTTACTAGGTTAAGGCTATGTGCCTATGGGGGAAGGGGGGGGAGCTGATGGTTAGTTCTGGCGGGCAGATACCGTGGGGAGATTGGGTCCTTATCTTTAGTGCCTTTACTTGAACCCACTATATCTGCAACCTTTGCGTTTTCAGCTTCAGTCCTAACAATAGATGTGTCCAGGATGGTATCTATCAACTGTCTCAATAAAGTTAGCTTTCTTCAGACTGACTGGTGTTGAGAACTGATTTAACCAGTGTTGTGTCCGCTGACCGCCACCAGGGGCCAGCGAACACTCCAGAGCTTGACTCTGGAGTAACAATGGGGACTAGGCCCCTGGTCTCTCCACTGGGAGACCAATGGGACCGTGGCGGGAGATTTAAACCCACCAACGGGACCTAGGGGTGTGTCCCCAGCTATGTATATAGTTGGCCAGCCGGCTGTTTGTCTTTGTCTTAGTTGTGTACCAGTAAACCATGCTGATTGCTACATCAGTCTCCGTGGTTTCTTCATGCGTTTAACCCACTACACTTCAACCAGGATCCTGCAGGAGGGTTGCATCAGTACTCAGTTCTTGTGGCCCTTTCTCACACGCTCAGGGAAATTCCTGCACGCCCAGGGATTTGGGGATGGAGCCTGGGGTGGACAGGGACCTGAGTGGGGTCCAGTGCCACAGAGGCCACCCTCCAAAGCAGCCATTTCCTCCAGGGGAACAGATCTCTGTAGTCTGGAGATGAGCTGTAATTCCAGGGGATCCCCAGGCCCCACCGGGAGGCTGCTGGCACCCCTAGTTACAGTCGGGTTAGGAAAACCTGCACGGTTGCTACACATTACAAATAACCTGTAGCTTGGCCCAAAGACTGGAAATCCCTTTGTTCAGAGATGATAACACCAGATTACCAAACAAGGGAAGGGGGGGGGGCTAGTGATTTCCATCATGCCCAAAACTTGTCCCAGGGTCACCTGGTAGAAACCTAGCCAAGACTGGGTCTTGGTCTGATTGAGCAAGGGCAGGGCTATTTTTGGGCAGGAACGCACAGGAAGGGAGTTCCGGCTGGCTCCCAAGTTGGCCACGCCCAGGAGGAACTCATTAGCATAATAGGCCACACCCAACAGCAGAAACTCATTCGGATTGGCTACATTAGGGGTGTGTGGCCTAACATGCAAAGGAGTTCCTGCTACAAAAAAAGGCCCTGGGTTTGGACAACAAACAAGGTGAACAGAATAAGAAGCAAAAGGTGGGTGTGGCTGGATGACCACACTTCTGGTAACGTGGGGGTGCGGCCTAATGTGGTAATGAGCTTTGCTATCAGGGGTGTGGCCTAATATGCTAACAAGTTTCTGCTGTTGGGTGTGGCCTATTATGCTAATGAGTTCCTGCTGGGCTTTTTCTACAAAAAGAGCCCTGAAAGGGGATGTTTATGACACGGCTATGCTCATAGTTCCTCATGGGGGGGGGGATCACATGGCATTGCCTTGTGTTTCAACAACTGCCAGGCAGATGATCTTGGCGACCAAGAGGAAGTCACTCAGCAGCATCAGCTCTTTCCC
>NW_015176502.1:368249-372283 GCF_001447785.1 Gekko japonicus | reverse complement strand
CTCCCCGCCGCACGATATCCCCCCCCCCCCCCGCTGTCAGATTTCTCGTGTGTCTTTCCATCTACCTCCCCAACCCACATGCTGCTTCTCCCCAGAAATGGCTGGGATTGCGTCAGGCATGTCACCGGTAATTAAGGAAGGAAATGCTGAGGACTGTTGCCAAGTCACTTTCTTTTTTTGCCAACCTGGATGGGGGAACTGACAGATGGCCAGTCTTTGGTGCCAGAGGAGGGAGGGGGGAAGTGTTAGAAAAAAGAAGGATGTCAAGGTAGACGTCGTATAGCATCATTGGGATACTGGTTCTGGTATATATAATGTGCCACTAAAATGAGGCACTGTACCAGAAGACTAGAGAGTAGCAAATGTTGCACTGATTTTAAAAAATATATATATCCAGAAGGGAAACCAAGAAATTACAGGCCGAGTGAGCCCAGCATCCGTCCCAATAGATGCTGTAGCCTAAGGTAGATGCAGTAGATGCTGTAACCTAAGAGAGAATTATTGAGCACATAGAAGAACAAAGCCCACTGAGGGAAAGTCAGCATGGCTTCTGCAAAGAGAAGTCCTGCCTCCCTAACATTTTGGAGTTCTTTGAAAAAATAAATGTGTCCCTCCTGGCAAATAGCGGGGCATTGGGGGCAGGGGACTTAACAGGCGTGGGAAGGAAGCCCAGATTGGTGGGGGACGACTTAACAGGCGTGGGAAGGAAGCCCAGGCTACGGTACCAGTGACGTAGCAATGTCACTTACAATGTGTGCTGGAAGTGACATAATCACGCTGTGCCATTGCAATGTCGTGGCAATGCTCTGATATTAGGACAAAAACTCTATGGTAAAAATGGTTTCTACCATAGAGTTTTTGCCCAAATACCAGAGCGTCACTGTGACATTGCCAATGTGATGACATCAATTTCGGTACATATCAGAAGTGATGTCACCACATCACTGGTGACATGGCCTGGGCTTCCCTCCTGCTCCTGGTGAGTCCCCCCCCACTGGCCAGCTGATCAGGGGCTGGTGGCTGGAGGCAGGGGAACCCCACCTCCAGCAGTAGGGTTGCCAGCTCCAGGTTGGGAAATGCCCAGAGATTTTTGGGGTGGAGCCTGAGGGGTGCAGGGTTTGGGGAAGGGAGGGGCTTATATGCGATAGAGTCTGCCTAGGCTTGCCAGTCCCCAGGTGGGGGCAGGGGATCCCCCTCTTTTGTGGGCTCCTACCTGCTGCCGGCCAGCTGGGGAAACCCTGCCTCCAAACAGACATCCCCATGTGACTTCGCTGATGTGCTGATGTCACTTCCGGAACTGACATCATCACATTGGCGACATTGGGGGTGATGCTTTACTTTTGGGGCAAAGTCTATGGTTTGTAGCCGTTTTTACCATAGAGTTTTGCCAAAAAAGTAGAGTGTCACCCCGACGTCGTGAACACAATTATATCACTTCAGGAAGTGACATCAGCATGTTGGTGGTGTCCCCGCCCACCCCTGGAATGCCTCTCAAATCCCCCTACTGGCAGGAGGAAGCCATCGGCCAACCCTGCCTTGCAAAGTGGTCGTTTTCTCCAGGTGAATTGATCTCTGTCGCCTGGACTAGCGGAAGATGTCCAGCTACCACTTGGAGCTTGGCAACTCTAGCTTCAGGGGCACTCCCGGATTCCTGAATGTTTCTGTACAGCCTCTTGCTCTCCCTTTCTCCCAGGAGGTAAGACAGTAAGAATCCAGCAGCGCCTTAAAGACTAACAAAATTTGTGCTGGGGTATGAGCTTTCGTGAGTCACGGCGCACTTCTTCAGGTACAAAATATTATCTGTTCATACCTGTGCAAGTCTCTTCACGAGGCTGACGGATTTCCATTCTGTATGGCTAAATGCGGTGTCTTCCATGGAGACAGAGCAAGATGGGTAGTCATGTGAGTCTGTCTATAGCAGTAGAGGAAGGTAAGAGTCCAGCAGCGCCTTAAAAGACTAACAGAATTTGTGGCAAGGTATGAGCTTTCGTGAGTCACTGCTCACTTCTACAGATACATTGTCAATGCAGGTCTTCTGAAAGGGGTTAAGTTAAAAAAAATTCTGGATCACGCCTGTTATATTAAGCCGGAAAAAACCAGCGGGGGGGGGGGGAGACCTTTCAAATGCAGGCCTTTCAAATACTACCCCTTATGGCACACCAGCCTTGAAATGCTATCAGATGTCTTTAGAGTTGCTTCCACGTGGAGTTCTTGCCTCCTAAACCGTAGTGGCTCTTCTGGGGGGCTTCTGCCCAACATGGTCATCCGGCCATCCCCGCTCTTGGTTTCCCCCAGCCTCCAATGCAACTCTCCCCAAATCTGCTTTGGTACAACTTTCCCTAGAAGATTGTGGCCAAAGCGCATTTTGGGAAAGTATGAAAGAGAAAGTGTGTATCCCTCCCAATCCGTGGTGGTCTTTTTTACCTTTCGAAAAACAGGGTTAGTACCATAGCTGGGGTCAATTGTTATAGTGGGAGACCTCCAGGTACCACCTGGAGGCTGGCAACCCTAAGCCCAATCCCCTGCACAGTGCAGGAAATTCACAGCTACCTCCCCCTGCACTGGGTTGCCATCTCTGGGTTGGGAAATACCTAGAGATTTGGGGGCTGGAGCCTGAGGAGGACAGAGTTTGAGGACGGGAGGGGACTTCAGTGGGTTATAATGCCACAGAGTCCACCTTCCAAGTGGCAGTTTTCTCCAGGGGAGCTGATCTCTGACCCATGGAGATCAGTTGCAATCCCAGGAGATTTCCAGCCTCCACCTGGAGGTTGGCAGCCCTCACCATAGCAGTGCCTACCCGTAGGGCACTGGTAGCAGGATATTGCTAAAAACAGCTGGCAAAAAGCCTAATTGGTGGGGGGAGGGACTGACAAGCAGGATGGGAAAGTGTGGAGGAAAAGGGGACAGAATGGGGGGGGGGGGGACCGACCTTTGCATTTGCAGTGGCACATGGAGAAGGAAACAGGGATGGCCCCGGTGTGGAAACAACTCAATTATCCAATATAAACACCGGGAAGATATTTGGTAAATATCCAGCCCAAATTTAAGTCAGCTGGAGGATAGCCAGCAAATATTTGATCCCAGATCCTTATGGCGGGTCAAGGATTCCTTGATACCTTGTTAACCTTGGCTGAACTAGCTGAGAGATAAGCACAGCAAACAGGGCGGCCGTGTGCTGTGGGGCTTCTTTGTCAGGCCACTTGGCTCCTCCCCTGTACAACCACGGGACATGGACACATCACCTGATGTTTCCAGGTCTGCGTTTGGCACACAGCGATGGTGGAAGGCAAGAAAGAAGCAGAGATTTAAAAAAAAATCTTGCATCCTTAATAACCTGCTTTGGATTGTGGGAAATATTTTAAATAATACCTTAGTCCCCAAAAGAGAGGCAAGGATGGGGGGTGGGGGAGCCACCTCAACCTGCTTCCAAACTGTTCTGGATCTAAAACAACATAGAATAGGTATTTTTCCTCTGAAATGCCAGATGATAGGTTTCGACACTGACTTGTGTGCCATTTAATTATACCAAGGTATTTGCAGTCCTCCCAGAAGAATGCATTGCTTCTCAGGCCTAGTTACAGCTTTGCCTTTGCCTTTGTAGTGGTATTTTTTTAAAAACCCAGAAACATTTACCCAAATGTTTGCAGTTTCTAATCTGGAGAGTTTCTGAGATGGTTTCTGGAATAGCTCTACTAGGTTAGGTGGACACGGAAAAGCCATGGAGTCTTGAGGGCAAAAATTCTACTTTGGGAGCTGCTGGCATTGAAGTTGTGAGCGAGCGATTTGGCTACCGCATCAGTTAGTTTGCTCTGGAGCCATCCTCCCTGAGCTGAGACACAAATGTGTGATCTGGAGGCTAAAAAACTGTGAGCTGGCTCACACGAACTCAGCTTAGAGGGAACACTGGGCATGAGTCCAATATGACAATAGGGCCTAAACTCACAGCACAACTATACCTTACTGGTGGCACTCATCTGGTCAGGGTTCTTCTGATGCCCCTTCTGCTGTTTCAGCACCGGGAAAGTCTGGTCCGC
>NW_015176502.1:367718-368093 GCF_001447785.1 Gekko japonicus | reverse complement strand
AGGAATGCCAGTCCCCAGGAGAGGGCAGGGGATCCCCCGTTTTTTGGGCTCCCCCCAAACACTGGCTGGTTAGCAACCTGGATCCAGCACATGGGTAGTAGACTACCTTCTCAAGTGAGAGAGAACAGCCACGTGACTTCGTCCGCAGGCTCCGCTTTGCCTTGCCTTTACGTTGGATATGAAGAGATGAATCATAGAATCACACAGAGTTGGAAGGGGCCATACAGGCCATCCAGTCCAACCCCCTGCCCAATGCAGGATCCGCCTAGAGCATCCCTGACAAGTGTTCATCCAGCCGCTGCTTAAAGACCGCCAGTGAGGGGGAGCTCACCACCTCCCCGGGCAGCTGATTCCACTCTGGCACAACTCTTCCTA
>NW_015176502.1:361779-367688 GCF_001447785.1 Gekko japonicus | reverse complement strand
ACTGTGATACAGATTGGTCATTTGTTTCAGGTGACTTCCTTTCTAGGGGTCGAGAAGAAGGAGAGATTCTCCATTATCTGTGTGCTAGTGTTTGACTATAGGCAGCTTAGAAAATGTAGCTGTTAGTGTTAGGTTTATTTGTAGTAATCCCGTATACCTTTTACCCTTAGAAATAAAGGTTTTTTAAAAGCAAAGCTCTTCTTTCCAATAGAGCAAGATCCATTGATAGTCTGAGTATTAAACACTTTTGATTATTTTACAACACCTCTAAGTTACAGCCCTTCTTCAAATACTTCAAGAGAGCCATCCTGTCCCCCCTCAACTTCCTCTTCTCCTGACTGAACATTCCCAAGAAGTCCCTCAGCCTTTCCTCTCAGGGTGTCTTGGTCTCCAGGCCCCAATCATCCTTGTCACTCTCGTCTGCACCCGCTCCATTCCCTCCATATCCTTTTTGAAGTGAGGCCTCCAGAAGATGAGAGTTATCTTTCACTGTATTTCTCTTTTGTTGGGTGAGTCCAGCTAGGCTTTCCAACTGCAGGTTGGGAAATTCCTGGAGATTTGGGGATGGAGCCTGGGGGGGAACCTCAGAGGGGATGTGATTCCACCCAGTCCACCCTCCGAAGCAGCCGTTTTCTGCAGGGGGGAACTGATCTCTGCAGTCTGGAGATCGGCTGTAATTTCAGGAGATATCCAGGTCCTACCTTGAGGGTGGCAACCCTAAGCCCAGCTCTTCTGCACTTAATAGCAGCACAGTGCCTGATGTATCGTGCTGCTGCGTTTATATTTGGTGCAAAATGTTTGCCTTGCAAAAGGAAAGGGGAAGAAAAACGTTACAATTATAGCCATTTACCTAAGAGACCCTCAAGTGGTTAAGACGCTGAACTGCAGGCTAGAAGGTCGGTAGTTCAGCAGTTCGAGACCCGAGTGCTGCATGACAGAGTGAGCTCCCCTCTCTGGTCCCAGCTCCTGCCAACCTAGCAGTTCGAAAGCAAGAAATTGCAAGTAGATAAATAGGTACCGCTTCGGTGGGAAGGTGACAGTGTTCCGTGCGCCTCGGCGTCTAGTCATGCCGGCCACATGACCATGGAGAAGTCTTTGGACAGCGCTGGCTGTTCGGCTTGGAAACGGAGATGAGCACTGCAACCCTAGAGTCGGATTCGACTGGCTTTCAAGCAAGGGAAACCTTTACCTTTGGCAGTTGGGAACTAAGCCAACGGCCAACAGCCACTTGCTTTATAATACTATAAATACAGAGGTAAGGTGAACATGGTTTCCCCCCCCCTCCTATGAAACTGGCATTATTGATGCTCCATGGGAAAGCAGCTAAGCTGGTGCATAAACACATCATAAATAAAAGCAGGATTTGAGTCTGTACATCTGAAGTTAAATTCAGGTGGGGGCAGCCGTGTTGGTCTGAAGCAGCAGAACAAGGCCGGAGTCCAGTGGGGGCACCTTTTAAGACCAACAAAGTTTTATTCAAGGTGTGAGCTTTCATGTCCAAGCACACTTCTTCAGATACATTGAAATGGAAGTTGCCAGTCCCTACATATAGCTAGAGGGTGAGCAGCAAATTAGCATACAACATAATGAAGATATTTAACAGATGCAAGGACCAAACCGGAATGACAAGCTAAGTTTAAAAGTTTGTTTGGATTTAATTCTGGGGGAAAGCATAGTGAAGCAAATAAATATATATCAAAATTGGAGATTGATGTGTAAATGTACCCTTCTTAATTGTAGAATGCTGAGAGTAGCAACAGGGTCTCAATTACTCTCAGCATTGCATGATTTAGAAGGGCACATTTACACATCGGTCTCCAATTCTGATATATTTATTTGCTTCACTATGTTTCCCCCTGGAATTCAATTCAAACAAATGGTGACCACATAAACTAAGCTTGTTATTCCTGTTTGATCCTTGCATCTGTTAAACATCTTCATTATGATGTATGCTAACCTATATGTATGGACTGGTAACTTCCATTTCAATTTATCTGAAGACGTGGGTGTGCACACAAAAGCTTATACCTTGAATAAAACTTTGTTGGTCATAAAAATGCCGCTGAACTCAAATTTTGTTCTACATCTGACGTTATTA
Organism: Gekko japonicus; assembly: GCF_001447785.1. Lineage (NCBI taxonomy): Eukaryota > Metazoa > Chordata > Lepidosauria > Squamata > Gekkonidae > Gekko > Gekko japonicus. The sequence goes on along the minus strand of NW_015176502.1, from coordinate 365,590 downwards.
TGGTCATTATAAGAAAACATTTCTTGCTAGGTGCTTTTCAGGTGTTAGTTCCCGGAGAATAAAAGGAGAGCTAATTCAACAGATGCTGGAGGGAAGGTGGCTGTAAGTCCGTTGCCACCTATGCTCCCTCTAAGCTGTGGAGTCTTGTGAGCAAAAATTATACTTTGTGAGCTGCTGGCATTAAAAGCTGTGAGTGAGCGATTTGGCTGCTGCATGGAGCCATCCTTCCTGAGCGAAGACAAAAATGTGTGAGCTGGAGGCTAAAAATCAGTGAGCTAGCTCACACCAACTCAGCTTAGAGGGAACACTGGTTGCAACTTGACAGCACTTGCAGGGATGGGACGCTATCCAGAGTGGATAGAGCTAATTGTGCACATGAGTACACACACACAGTGCACATGCGCACATGTTCTGTGTTTCAGAATAAGGTTTTGTCTGAGGTTGCAGACTCTAGTTATCAGTCCAGTTTGCTAGTTCTACACTGGAGCAGGGCGGAGGCAGGGAAACAGGCAGTTCTGTTCAAAGGAGTGCTCTTTGTTTACTTCCGTAGTCTATGATGTCCCATTGTTTTTACCTTGCTAATTGGAAAGCTCTTTGAGAACGCTTGAAAAATAGGCCATAACTTATCACACACACACACACACACCTCTCATATGTACCACAAGACTATTGTTAAAAAGATTGGAAATGGCCATAAAAAGGTTAAGCCCCTTTTTATTACAGACATTTGGCTCTACCACGTTTGATTTGTCTCATCAAGCTCAAGAGTCCATGGAACAGAACAAAGCAAGCAATGGTTACATTGAGCCACATACTCGGTTGGACCGAGTTCAGTGCAGTTTCTAACATGGGAAATCATGCAATGGCGTCCGTGAAAGGCATCCGTGAAGAGTGCCAGACAAACCAGCCTTTCATTGGAAAGGTTCTGTATGGGATGGTTGTGTACAGATAGGCTTTAGGGATGCCAGACTCCAGGTGGGACCTGGGGACCCCTGGGATTACAGCTCATCTCCAGACTATGGAGACCAGTACCCCTGGAGAAAACGGATGGTTTGGAGGGTGGGCTCTCTGGCATTGTACCCCCACTGAGGTCCCTGTCCTCCCCAGACTCCATCTTCAAATCTCCAGGAGTTTTCCAACCTGGATCTGGCAACCCCACCCCCATCCTCCATCAGTGGCCAGGGGACTGGGCAACCATAATATGCCTTCTGTACGGGTCACAGATTTGCACACAAAGCAGCCAGCACAGAGACTGAACACCCTCCCAACATGATGCTCGGCTACAAGGAATTCTCCCTGGATAGGGGCTATCCCTCGTATTTATTTCCTGAGCTATTTATACCCCAATGGGGACTCCCAAAGCAACTTACAGCAGCGTCCTCTTGCCTTCCACCCTTTTGTGGAAGCCAGGCTGCGCAAAAGTAGAAGAGGAGACTGGATTTATACACCGCCCTTCACTACCCAAAAGAGTCTCAGAGCGGCTTACAATCTCCTTCCCCTTCCCCTCCCCACAACAGACATCCTGGGAGGTGGGTGGGGCTGAGAGAGCTCTTTCCAGAACTGTACTTGAGAGAACAGCTCTGAGAGAACTTGTGACTGACCCGAGATCACACCAGCAGCTTCATGTGGAGGAGTGGGGAATCAAACCCGGTTCTCCCAGATTAGAGTCCACACTCCTAACCACTACACCAGACACTACAACAAAGTGACTGGACAAAAGTCATCCAGAGAGCAATCCTAAATCGGTCGAATCATAATCCTGTGTGTGTGTGTGTGTGTGTGTGTGTGTGTAATACCATGCACTGCTCCCTCTAAGCTGTGGAGCCCTATGCGCAAAAATTCTACTTTGTGAACTGCTGGCATTAAAGTTGTGAGCAAGTGATAAATTAGTTTGCTCTGGAGCCATCCTTCCTGAGCTAAGACAAAATCTGTGAGCTGGAGGCTAAAAAACTGTGAGCTAGGTCACACTAACTCATCTTAGAGGGAACACTGCTGTTATGTCCTGGAGAGGCAGCCATGGTCCCAGAAGCGATGCGATGTGCATGGCACTGGAGTTCGGTGTGTGGTTTAGTGCTGGTGGGCACTGGGCTGGCTCAACAGGATCCCATCCTCGTCGCCAATGTTAAATACTGAATTCTAGACACATTGTAGTGATCAGCTCAGGTTTATTCAGTGATTTCAGCAAACTACTAGACAAACTAGCAGGGCTCCAGCATCCAAAACACCACACCTAACACACCCACTCCCAGTGATAGGCTATTGACATTACACTACTTATCTATTGGTTAGTTCCTGGATCCAGGCAAGCTGTTGTTCTACTGAAGCAAGCTTGGCCCATTCTATGTACCGCTAGAGGAAAGGCTTAAGCTCAATACATAACAATTGTGCAGCCGATTTATAGCAATCCCTAATGGGTTTTCCAGGCAAGAGACCCTGGAATTCCCTGGTGGTCTCCCATCCAAATACTAACCAAGTCCGATGCTGCTTAGCTTCTGAGATCGGATGAGATCAGGCTAATCTATTCAATAGCGCTTACTCCCAGGAAAGCGTTTTAGCCAGTTTGGTGTAGTGGTTAAGTGTGCGGACTCTAATCTGGGAGAACAGGGTTTGATTCCCCACTCCTCCACTTGTACCTGCTGATGTGACCTTGGGTCAGTCACAAGCTCTGGCACAGCTGTCCCTGAAAAAGAGCAGTTTCTGTCAGAGCTCTCTCAGCCCCACCCGCCTCACAGGGTGTCTGTTGTGGGGAGGGGAAGGGAAAGGAGCTTGTAAGCCGCTCTGAGTCTCCAAGTGAAGGGCGAGGTATAAATCCAATCTCTTCTTCTCTTCTTCTTCTTCAAAACAGAGTGGGGATTTGAATGTGTCTCCCAGCCCCTAATCTGTAATCACTGTACCACACTGTCTGTAACATATCCTGTATATAACAGAGATGCCTTATCTCCCAAGTATTTCTTTTGTCCTCCCAAACCAAACACAGGAGAGCATCACACCACCAATTTATAGGATTGACGATTGCATATGCATTTTGATCAATGTCTCTCAAACCTTTCTGAATATGGGCTCCTTTTCTAGCCTTATCTTATTTTCTGTTGCCAGCATCAGTCGTATATTTCTCACATGAGCACACGATGCTCCCTGCTTATACCTGTGTGTATTCCCGACATGCAAAGCAGATTAAAAAATGTCAACAGTTGCCACTCCATGCACAATGTGGTAATTGCAGTGGGAACGTGACTTTCCTGTGAACACATATAAAAAAACAACGGTGTGACACTGTTGATTATAAGTGCTTTTGTACAGGTAAAACACCTAGGCAACAAAACCATTTTCACCATGGAGACCAAGAAGAAATGAAGCTCGGTGTTTAAAGCTAATTTGTCACTCATAAATTTTGAAGGAAGGGAGGAAGGGAGGGAGGGAGGAAGTAAAGGTGGTTTTAATTCTTTATTTTAGAGTTGTTTTTAATTGTATTATATTGAGATTGATGTGAGCCACCCAGAGCCTGCTTGGGGGGAGGGCAGGATATAAATCAAATAAAAATAAATAAATAAACACGAGCGGGGGGGGGGCTAGTGGTGGGCAAAGGACAGAGATCCCAGGAACTTCTGCCTGGGGACATTCAAAACCTGGCCCACCAATGGCCAGCTGGTCAGCAGGAGGAGGCAATTCCCCCCCACCCAGATGCCGTGTGCGACATGCGGACGTCACCCGGAAGTGAAGTCAGCATGTCAGTGACATCGGAAGGGGAACAACGCTCTGCTTTTTGGGCAAAACTCTATGGTTTGAGTCCATTTTTAGCATAGAGTTTTGC
>NW_015176502.1:355047-361764 GCF_001447785.1 Gekko japonicus | reverse complement strand
AAGAGCGTCCCCCCTGACATTGCCAATGCATTGACGTCACTTCTAGGTGATGTCAGTGCATTGCGCAACATCCCCAGCCACCTCGAATGCCCCCCAAATCCCCCCGCCGGCATGAGGAAGAGACCTGGAGACCCTATGGCAGAGTGTAGATATGCATTAAAGGTGAGCACAATATGTTTAAAGAATAAAGTCAGTTTATTAAAAAGAGAACAAACTTTGTAAGAAAGAGGAGAGTGAGAAAAGTCTAACTATCTAGGATAGAGTCAGTAATGAACTGTTCTCAGCAGAAGAGCCCTAACTGAGCCAATCAGGAGACAGGAAGGAGACTATCTCACTATGCTAACTAGTTGTCCCGTGCTGCCCCCTGCAGGATGTTCTTGTCATCTTCTTTATCGATGCACGATAGACCTTGCATATTCCAACACTTTAAACCTCGGGAACCTTCCCCATTAGGCAACAAGTTATGGCCACTAGCAAACCACAGTGCCCTGTATAGTAGTATCATGGCTGCCAAATGAGGAGTTGGCTTGTCTCTAATCTTGTGGTTAGGCGCTCTTGACGTACTCAGTGTATTGTATCCCACTCTTCCTCCAAGGGGCTTAGGACAGCAAACATGGCTCTCCTCTATTTATCATCGCAACAACCCTGTGAGGTAGCCCAGGTTGAGAGAGAATGACTAGTGCAAGATCACCTGTCAAATTTCACAGCAAGCGGGGGCTAGAATAGGAGTCTACTACTTGAACCCAGGGCAAGCAACCAGTGTGGAAACAGTTTCTCTCTCACACACAGTTTTTCTCCTCTCCCCAGAATGAGGCATGGGAAATCCCCCAGCTCTGTCAGGAAAAGGGCAGGCCCTGCTTATCACATAGTTAGGCCGTGGGAATAGGGTCGCCGGGTGCCCCCGGAACACCAGTGGGGGATGGGGGGGTAGGATTACCCGATCCAGGCTGGGAAACTCCTGGAGATTTGGGAGTGGAGCCTGGAGAGGACGGGGACCTCAGTGGGGCACAGTGCCACAGAGTCCACCCTCCAAAGCAGCCATTTTCTCTGGGGGAACTGATCTCTGCAACCTGGAGATGAGCTCTAATTCTGGGGGGACCCCAGGTCCCATCTGGAGGCTGGCATCCCCCCCACCCCGGGAACTAGGCCATTGTTCAACAGACTGCTGATCTGTGTAACGTAATGCCCAAGGGACATGAAACTGCATTAGAGAGTGACCTCACAAAAGGATTATAAAAACACCGCAATTGTTAAAGTATATACACACAGAAGTAAAGATGGGAGTGCCTTTGCAGACCAGTTTGGTGTAGTGGTTAAGTGCGCTCTAATCTGGGAGAGCCGGGTTTGATTCTCCACTCCTCCACTTGCAGCTGCTGGATGACCTTGGGCAAGCCATAGTTCTGACAAGAGCTGTCCTTGAAAGGGCAGTTCTCGAAAGAGCTCTCTCGGCCCCACCTACCTCACAGGGTGTCTGTTGTGGGGAAGGGAAAGGAGTTTGTAAGCCGCTCTGAGACTCCGAGTGAAGGACCGGGGTATAGATCCAATCTCCTCTTCTTCTTCTTTTTCTTATACTCTGTGCAGAGAATACAGCAAAGCTGCTTACTGGTATCATAAGAAGCTTAACTCAAGACTACAATCTGATACACACATGCTGGGGGTGGGGTGGGGGTGGGGGCCAATGTGAATCCCCCTGACATAGCTGTGTAGCAGCAACTGAGGGAGCAGCAGCCTCCATTTCCCATTGAACTGTGTCTCCTGCACCCTTGAAGAGATCGGGTCATTTCCTCAGAGTCATCCCCTAAGGCCAAAGGGAGCACTGCGAGTCAATGAAGGCCTGCCGGGACAGAAACACAAATTTTCTTTGTTTCCATTATACACATAGGAGCAGGTGAACAGGATGTACATATTTTGTATATTTTGTATCCTGTTGCTTAAAAAGCAGTACAGAAAAAAAACACCTTAGTTGCCCGAGTGCATTTTTGAATGCCATGCTAAACTAAGCTCAACATCAAGGGTCATAGAATCATAGAATCATCATAGAGTTGGAAGGGACCTCCAGGGTCATCTAGTCCAACCCCCTGCACAAGGCAGGAAATTCACAAATACCTCCCCCCCCCAGTGACCGCTGTTCCGTGCCCAGAAGATGACCAAAAACCCCCTCCATGATTGCTTCCTGACCCCAAAGTGGCAATCAGCATTTCCCTGGGTGTGTAAAAAAGAGCCACAAGAGCTAAGCACTGAGGCAACCCTTCCTGCCCTCCCTCTCATGATCTGCCTCAGTTCACAGAATCCGCACTGCTGTCAGATGGCCCTCTAGCCTCTGTTTGAAAACCTCCAAAGAAGGAGAGCCCAACACCTCCCGAGGAAGCCTGCTCCACGGAGGAACTGGTCCTCAGTCTTACTGAGTGAATCCTGGGCACTTTTGGAATGTTGAGAATGGGAAGTGGGTCTGGCACAAAATGGCTGCCGCAGAGGTGAGGCCCACTCCCAAAATGGCGAGGGGTTGCAGCATCCCTCCTATGACGGGTGCTCCCCACAGAGCACCCACCCACCCAAATATCCAGGAATTTCCCCAGCACCAGCACCACATGATTCTTCTATGATCTGGTACTCAGGGAGAGGGGTAACAAAGTTATCCGGTTGTTTCCTGATTTTGTTTCAAAATGCTTCCGGAGATCAATGACTCTTGAGTGAGAACTGATGAAGTTGTCCAACTGCTCCAGCTAGAGGGCTTAGCCTGCTCCCAGCCCAGGGCAAAGAGAGGAACTGAGGCAGGAGATTTCTCACGTCCCACTGGGCGCTGGGAATGTTCCATGGAGGATGATCAAAGTCCCAGTTCTACAGAAAGGGGGTTTGTGGGAGAGCCAGACTACAGCCAGTCCCCGAAACCTAGGCTTGCCAACCTCCAGGTGGTAAGCAATGATGAAAAACAACCATGATGTGTCTATGTGTTGTGTATTAAGATGGCCACTGCCGCGTGGGCCCGGCCATGCAGTCTTACAGTCTCTTGTCTGGAGACTGGTTGTAATCCTGGGAGAGCTCCAGGCTCCACCTAGAAGCTGGCAACCCTAAGTCCAGCAGGAACAAAATGAATATTGCTAGCGCATCACTTAATGGACTTAAGGATTTCATTTGGTTTCATGATGCTGTGATGGTGACTAGCAGGGCTTTTTTGGTAGAAAAAGCCCAGCAGGGACTCATTAGCGTAATAGGCCACACCCAATAGCAGAAACTCATTAGCCTATTAGGCCACACCTCTGACAGGACAGCTCATTAGCATATTAGGCCACCCCCCCATGCCTTCCCTTGGCTTGCCTGGGTGCCCCACGGCTGCGGGGAGCCCAGACAAGCCCCCCCTTGAAGGGAAGGGAAGGCAGTTTAAACTGCCTTCCCTTGGCTTGCCCGGGCACTCCGCGGCTGCAGGGAGCCCCGGCAAGCCGGCCCTTGGACAGGCTGCGGAAGGCATGGGGAGGCATTTAAATGCCTCCCCGATCCTTCCAGGGGCCCCCTGCCCCCCCCCGCCTTGGAGTCACGGGGAGGGGGGGTCACTCTCCAGGCCTTCCCTCTGTAGCCACGCACGCAGAGGCTTGGGCTGTAGAGGGCGTGGCCGCCCAACTCTGAAGCCAGCTGGAACTCCGTTCCTGTGCGTTCTTGCCCAAAAATAGCCCTGACTAGCATGAATCGCTTTAAAAGAGATTGTGTAAATTCATAGCGCACCTGGACAGATTGATACGTGGCTATTAAGGACGACAGGTAAGGGTGGAAACTCCATGTTCAGAGGCAGGATATCTCTGATTGCCAGGTGCTGGAGATAAATGAGGACATCCTGTTGTAGCTGTGAACTTTCTCAGGGCAGGGTGGGAGAGCCGGCATGAAGTGGTAGGGGTTTACCGCAACAAAGGAGAATTCAGATCCCCAAAACACCATGCATTAAAAAAATGAGCAGCAAACAGAATATCTGCGTTGTTCTTTCCGTTTCTCATTATAATGGGGAACCAATTTTCTGCTTCAGACTTGGAAAATCATGTCTGGCTCTAACCAATTCCAAATATAATCCAATTGCTTCTCCATGTGAGTGATGAATAAATGCCCAGAGCCCAAAATAGACATCAATATTCATAGAGAGCTCTTGCTGAGCCAGGACCCTGGAGGCCATAAATTGCCTCTGTCCCCTATGCACCAAGGGCTGCTCTCCTCCTCCTCCTCCTCCTCTCGAAAGCTACGCAAAGCCTGGCTTGTGCCGTCCTCCTCCTTGTCTGCAACAGCAAGTGAAGAGCTCGACCAAAACCCCTGTGGGCTCCCTGCAGCACTTAGCGTGGGGCTGCATCTGAGATTGCAGGCCCCGATAGAAGAGATTTGGCAAGGACATGTCACCAGGACGTATCCAACCATGCAGGTTCTCCAGGGGACTGGAGACATCCCATTATGCACATCTCAGTGAATGAGAGATGCACCGACTCCTGTGGATGAAGGAGTGCGCTCTAATGCAGGGTTCCCTAATAAGCTTCTGCCCAGGGCCAGCCCATCCGCTAGGCTTCCCTAAGGGCTCCTAACCGAGGGCTCCAGGGGCCGCGGGGTGGCAAAACCAGCCCCCTTGCTGCCCTTGGGCTATGGTGGCAGCTGCGACACAAAGCAGCTTTTATAAAACCTGCACAGACAATCCAATCTCCAGTGGCGAATCAGAAACCCTGCTGGGCAGAAGCCCCACCTGGTCCCTCCCACTTCCAAAGAACTTTTGGCAGGAACCAGGAACATCAGTACACTAGCCTCTGACATGGGATTTTTTTTCTGTGTAGGGTTGGTTTTTTTTTTGCACTGAGATAGCCCAAGCAGGTATTGGAGCGCATAAAACCAGAGATATCATTGGAAGGGGGAAAAAATCACAAAACTGTGACTGACTAATTTGAGCCATGTCATGTGGAAGAACTCACTAGAAAAAGCAATTATGCTTGGATTGGTTAGCGGCAAAACGACTGCCAAAGAACACAGTGGCCAGACGCCATAAAAGTCGACACCAGCCTGAGCATGGAACGACTGAAAGAAACAGTACAAGATTGGAAAGCATGGAATCCCCAAGAGTCAGACACGACTGAATGGCTAACAGCAACAGCCCAGGCTAGCCCGATCTTGGCATATCTTGAAAGCTAAGCAGGGTCAGCCCCTGGTTAGTATTTGGATGGGCGACCTCCAAGGAATACCAGGACATGACGCAGAGGCAGGCAATGCTCAAACCACCTCCAAAATGTCTCTTGCCTTAAAAACAAGTCTAGCTCGCCACCTAGTGGTGCATAATGCTAAAAAAGAGGTGGAACTTATGACTGCCAGACAATCTTAGGATCTCCTGGCTGCACTACACTCACTGCCACACATTAATTAATCAATCACTTGCACTGAGAAGCATTCTATGATGCCAGCCTCCACCTACAGTCTGACATGCCATAGCCCAAATATGAGTATACTACCTCAGCAAGAGCTGGTTCAGTTGTTCAAAAATTACTGACTTCAGGTGTAACTAAATGTTACATGCATCGCCAGTGCAGTGTAGCAGTTGGACTGTGGGACTAGGACTCAGGGAGTCTTGGGCTTAAGTTCTTGCTTACCAGGAAACCTCCCAGGCGACCCTGTGCCTGTCCTTTCTCACAGTGTAAAGTACCTCACAGGGTTGTTGTGAGGATAAACTTCAGGAAAAAATGGCAAAGAGGAGGAGGAGGAGGAGGAGAAGGAGGAGATTGGATTTATGTCCTGCCCTTCAATACCTGAAGGAGTCTCAGAGCAGCTTACAATCTCCTTTCCCTTCCCCTCCCCACAACAGACCCCCTGTGGGGCTGAGAGAGCTCTTTCAAGAACTGCTCCTGAGAGAACAGCTCTGAGAGAACTGGTGACTGACCCAAGGTCACACCAGCAGCAGCTGCATGTGGAGAAGCGGGCTGTCCTGAGCTCCTTGGAGTTTGGCCAGAATTTTAAAAATGCACTGAAGAAATCTCTCTCTCGCCTTTTCTTAAAAAGAGAATGCGCTTTGGGAGGGGTTATTTGCTGGGGCAGAGGAAGCACACGGGAGGCGGAAGGGCTGCCAGCCTCCGGGGGGGGGGGGGGGAAAAAGAGGAGGGGGCCAAAGGGTTGCAGCCTCCGGGGGGTGGCTGGAGATCTCCTGGGATGACAATTGATCTCCAGGGACAGAGATCGGTGCGCCTGGAGAAAATGGCCCCTTTGGAAGGGGGACTCTACGGACCCCCGCCGAAAGGGGCTCTGGGTTAACATCCCCTGGGTGAATATTCTCAAGCCTTCATCTTGATTTGACTGAAGCAATAATACCACTGAGCACTGTAATCTGATTGTTTTGCTTTGGTTTTAATGTTTTAAACTGGCACTGGGTGCCCTTGTTGTGAGCCGCCCTGAGCCCGCTTGCGGGGAGGGCGGGATAAAAATGTGAAGGGGGGGGGAAATAAAAACTAAACCCCATTGAGGGCCCTGCCCTCCCCAAACCGCACCCTCCTCAGGCTCCAGAAGGTGACGCTTTCTGCACTGCAAAGGCTGCTCTTCACCCACTTGGCCCCCAGCAAGATGCCAGACATGTATTTGGAAGGGTAAACGCTCACCGAGGGACGCTGCCATGGCCCATGGTCTACCCAATCTCGTCAGGCCTCAGAAGCTAAGCAGCAGAGGTCATTTCAGAGGGGGACGCGGGGGATCGCAGTTCCCCCGGGTGAGGTACGGGGG
>NW_015176502.1:329981-354896 GCF_001447785.1 Gekko japonicus | reverse complement strand
CTGTGGGGGCTGGGCGGTGGAGCTGCAGGGCCGCCACTGGCGGCCGGGACCGTTGGGGGCGGGGTGTGTGGCCTTATGACACACTTCCGGTGATGTCAGGGGGTGTGGCCTTATGACACATTTCCGGTGATGTCAGGGGGTGTGGCATATGCTAACGAGTTATGCCAATGAGTTCCCCTAGCTCTTTTTCTACGAAACAACCCCCGTGAAAGACTGAGATGCCTGCTGTGGGAGGGGGTGTCCCTTCTGTTCTACCACCTCCCACTCCTTCTCCTGCGCCCAAAGAAATCTCTTCACACACCCCACCCCACCCGCCACTTCTATATCACTGTAGCGGTGTTCCCTCTCAGCTGAGTCAGTGTGACCTAGCTCACAGTTTTCTAGCCTCCGGGTCACACATGACATTTTTGTCTTCGCTCAGGAAGGAGGGCTCCAGAAGAGCAAACTAATTTTATGTAGGAGCCAAATCACTCACTCACAACTTTCATGCCAGGAGCTCACCAAGTAGGATTTTTGCTCGCAGGACTCCACGGCTTAGGGGGAGCATGGCCCTGCAGCCTCCTCTCTTACCAACGAGACCCTCCGCTCCTTTTCTCACTGCAACATCAATGCCTTCCCTACCTCCATTTCCCCCATTGTGAATTCTCCCCCTAACCTAGGTTGCTTCATGTCCTTGGATGGCCTGCCCTGCACCACAAATCCAGCACAATGAAGAGTGAGTTTTATGGCTGACCAAATGGTTGCTGGCAGGGGTCATTTCATAGAAAAAGAGGTGCAGGAGCTCATTAGCATAACTTATTAGCATAACTCATTTCCATATGCCACACCCCCTGATATCACCAGAAGTGTGTCAGAAGGCAACATCCACAGCTCAGGCTCCACTGGACTCTTTTGGATTGCTAGCTATTGGGGGGGGGGAGGGACGTGCAGATCTGCCCTCACAGAGGAGGGAGACCTCGTACCTGAATAAAACCTGGTCTTAAAGATGCCACTGGACTGTTTTGGATTGCTAGCTATGGGGGGGGGGGGGCAGATCTGCCCTCACAGAGGAAGGAGAGCTTGTACCTGAATAAAACTTGGTCTTAAAGGTGCCACTGGACTCTTTTGGATTGCGAGCTATTGGGGGGGAACGCGCAGATCTGCCCTCACAGAGGAGGGAGAGCTTGTACCTGAAGGTGGTCTGGGGGGCGCACTGCAACTTATCTGGCTGCTTCTTGCTCCCCGTGGCCCAACTGAGGACTGCTGGGAGCACGGGGCGGGGCTTGTTGCATGTGCCTGCCCCCTGGGCTCCTTACTGCCAGAGCTCCGCTCCTGTGCGCTCCCACAGAAAATGACCCCTGGTTGCTGGTACAAGCTCTTTGTGGTCAAGAGTCCACTTTGGTCCACTGCATGAAGCAGTGACCTCGTTAGGTGCATATACACACCATGAGTATACAGACTGAGGGTAGGGAGGGGAGGGGATGGGGAAATGAAAATGTCCCTGGAACAAGCCAGGCTGAGAGGCCCCTGTGGGGCTACAAGCCAGCACTACAGGGGTCACTTAGTTCAGCGGTGCAAACAATAGATGCAGAAGAAGAGTTGAATGTATACCCCACCCTTCACTCGGAGTCTCAGAGTGGCTTACTATCTCCTTCCCTTCCTCTCCCCACAACAGACACCCTGTGAGGTAGGTGTGGCTGAGAGAGCTCTTTCGAGGATTGCTCTTGAGAGAACAGCTTTGAGAGAACTGTGACTGACCCAAGGTCACCCAGCAGGCTTCATGTGGAGGAGTGGGGAATCAAACCCGGTTGTCCAGATTAGAGTCCGCCACTCTTAACCACTGCACCAAACTGGCATTACAAAAGGCCACGCTGCCATATGGAGAGTTGAAAGTTCTCATTTGAACTGTCCAGTTTTGCAAAACTTTAACAAACTCACCTCCTTCCACTTGTTGACAGGGAACACTGGAAAGCAATGTAGGTGTCTGGGTCACCACCAGTATGAGGACATGTGACTTTACCGTTTGGTGGCTGGTGACTGATAGTTGGCCAGCCACCTCACATGAGCGTCTGTAGACAGGCAGACTGTGACCACATGCGATCTAGCAGCGGGTCTAAGTAGCGATGAGCATTAAGTGCAACAACTGTAATGTGATATGAAAATATCTGTGATTTATATTGGTGACACAGGTACTCCTAATACTAATGTGGTTTTGTTGCCTACATTATTAATTGAAGGAAATGATACATTTCAGTTAGAAGCTAGTGAAAATAAAGTAATTCCCCCCCCCCTCCAAGTTCACGGAGCTCCTGAAATCCTGGGTAAGAAACCCTGGAAACCAAGTGGGCCCTGAGGTCCTAGGTTGGGGCTTGGCTCTGTTTGCTCCTGGCTGTAAGTTAAACGGCCCATCCACCACCGGGCAGGGGGATTCTATTTCAACAGTGGGACAAAAAAAGACACCAAGTCCTCGTGGTTCTCCTCCTATCTGTCAAGATTGGTATCAGAAGATCCTGATGGGGGATAGCTGCTATGGAATCCCACCACAAGGTTTTCTCTTTTCCCCCATGCTTTTCACATCTGCATGAAGCTATGGGGTGCGGCTACCCACAGACGTAGGCAGTGAAATGTCACCAGTATGCAAATGCTACCCTACTCTGTCTCTCCTTTTCATTGGATTCAGGTGAGGCCATGGGAGTTCTGCAGTCTAAACAATGACTGGCCAACAAACTGAAGCTCAGTTAAAGAAAGACTGGAACTGTCAGTCCACAGCCTTGCCAGTCAGGGATCAGGAAGTCAACCCGTCCTGGATGGGGGTTGTACTCACCCCCAAAAGAGCACGTTTGCAGCTTGGGAATGCTATTAGATCTGGAGCTGCAGATGGGGGCACAGATCTCCTCTGTGTTGTGTAGCACTTTCCAACCATCTTCGACAGATGTGCCAGCTGTAGGCCTTCCTTGTAAAGCAAGACTTCGCCACGATCATCTCTGCTGCGATCATATCCAAGTTAGTGCAACGTTACATGGGGCTGCAAACAAGGGCCAGCCAGGACTGCGCCTGATTAATGCAACCTCATTAGGCTAGGACTGCATCTGAAGAACCGAGAATGGATCGCTGACTGGCGTCTTCCATTGAAACCACTGCGCTGACTGTCAGTTTGCTTCTGAGCCCAATTCAAAATGCTGGTTATTTTCTTTATAGCCCTAAATGGCTAAGGACTATAATACCTTAAGAACCACCGACTCCTGTACATACTTGCCTGTCAGCAGGGTTCTTTAACAGAGGCTCACTCTTCCCAACGTAGTTTTCTGAGTCAAAACATGACAGGATCAGAAACAGGGCCTTTTCAGTGGTAGCACCCAAGATGAGGAATACTCTTCCCTAAGCCATCCACCTTGCGACAAAACACTTCGGAGACAGTTCTATTTGCACTGTCTTGTAGCTGCATTTAGTTATTGTGTTCATTCCTCTCTTGTATGTAGTTCCACAAGCTTTTACATCCTGGTAATTTTTAAGACCTTTCCCTGCTGACCCTGAATACATATCTTGCTTTATGTATTTACATTTTCTGCTTCTTTTATAATCCATTAATAGTGCTTTCCTGTAAACATGTTGTCTCTGTTGCTTATTTTCTAGACACTGCTGAATGACAATGTTGTTCCATTATTTTTCATAGCATTATTCTTGTTTCCCAGTGTTTTGCAAGCCTGACTTGTGTCTTGAGTAGAGGTGGTCTGGCCTAACATTTTTACAACCAGAGGTGATATGAATTTGCTCCTATAAACAATGCTCCCTCTAAGCTGTGGAGTCTTCTGAGCAAAAATTCTACTTTGTGAGCTGCTGGCATTAAAGTTGTGAGCGAGCGATTTGGCTACTACATAAACTAGTTTGCCCTGGAGCCATCCTTCCTGAGCTGAGACAAAAATGTGTGAGCTGGAGGCTAAGAAACTGTGAGCTAGCTTGCACTAACTCAGCTTAGAGGAAACGCTGCCTATAAAGTCACCTCTGTTGATGCCAAGTTTGCAGCAGATTCTCTCATGTGGCATTTATGTACATGGTCTTGTAAACTGCCCTGGGAGGTGTGTGTGTGTGTATTTGGTTAATAGCCAATTTACACATATAAGAAAGCAAGAGAGATTTGTTGAGATTTTTGCTAAGTGTTTGAGATTGGGGCTTAGGACGTTTATATGTTTCACTGCAGGTGTTACTTGCTCCCCTGATGGTAAAGCAAGGTACGGTGCAGAATATGCAGTGGGAGATCAGGGCATGGTGCGGTCCTCTTCGATTCCCATCCTTTCGGATTCCCCTTGTCCCACTGGCTACCTCTAACCCGACCTGGTTATAAACCACTTCCAGGCTAAACCTGAGCAATAGCCCAGCCTTGTTTATTTGACTTACCTTCCTGTGCAATCCGTCTCCTACAGCTTGGCTTTTGACCCCAGCTCGTGAATGACTTGCTCTTTGGCCAGCTCCTTTTGAGATCATTAACTCCTGGAGCTTCCTGGCATGACTGACCCCCTAATCCTGAGAGAAGCCTCACTCCTACAGGACACAGGTTGGCAGTAAGGAGGCACAAGGAAAGCATGAACTGCCCTCAAGTGGCAGCAGCCAGCCTAACACTCTGGGCACAGGCCAGGCAGTCGTGGGCTTCTTTGCAACACGTTATTTTGTGATGAAAAGCCAAACACACCAGGACCATGGTGTGGGATGCAAAGACTGATGAAACCTCCACACCCTAAAAAGGACACGCCAGAAATAATTTTTAAAAAAAACTCCTTTACCCATGAAATTAAAAGACGCCTGCTCCTTGGGAGGCAAGCGATGGCGAACCTAAACAGCCTGATAAAAAGTAGAGACATCCCCCTGCCAACAAAAGTCTGCATGGTCAAAGCAATGGGATCCCCAGTAGTCATATATGGCTGCGAGAGTTGGACTATAAGGAAGGCCGAGCGCCGAAGAATAGATTCTTTTGAACGATGGTGCTGGAGAAGACTCTTGAGAGTCCCTTGGACTGCAAGAAGATCAAATCAGTCAATCCTAAAAGAAATCAACCCTGACTGTTCCCTGGAAGGCCAGATAATGAAACTGAAGCTCAAAGACTTTGGCCACCCAATGAGAAGGGAGCACTCACTGGAGAAGACCCTGATGCTGGGAAAGATTGAAGGTCAAAGAAAACGGGGACGGCAAAGGATGAGATGGTTAGACGGTGTCATCGAGGCAACGAACATGAAATTGAGCCAACTTCAGAGGATGGCGGAAGACAGGAGGGCCTGGCGTGATCTGGTCCATGGGGTCGCGAAGAGTCGGACTCGACTGTGCGACTGAACAACAAAACCCCATCAAAACAGAG
The DNA here is from genome assembly GCF_001447785.1 of Gekko japonicus. NCBI lineage: Eukaryota > Metazoa > Chordata > Lepidosauria > Squamata > Gekkonidae > Gekko > Gekko japonicus. The sequence goes on along the minus strand of NW_015176502.1, from coordinate 349,570 downwards.
AAAGATGTTGGTGTAGGGACAGCATGTGTTCACTGTGTATGTGACAGTGGCGGGGAAGGTACAGGTAGACAAGAGATGGGGAAATGTGGGCTTCCTGTTCCTTCTGCAACAGCATAATGCCTGCAGTTGAACTGAGCCAGGAGCTGCTGCCGTTGCTTCATTTTTGGAATGAACGAAAGCTTTCCCCACCATACAGCCCCTTCCCTTAAAGGTTAGGACCCTGAGCTCAGTGGCAGAGCACCTGCTCTGAATGCAGAAGGTCTGAGGTTCAGTCCTCAGCCTCTCCAGTTCGTAGGGGGTAATGTGGAAGCCTGCAGCCCGAGACCCCGGAGAGCTGCTACCAGACAGAGTAGACAATGCTGGCCTCAACAGACCAAGGGTCTGACTCAGGATAAAGTAGCTTCATGTATGTTCATGTCAGATGCTTGGGATTTGGCTACAGTTCCTCAGTGGTGCAGGCAGTTGTGACAGGACTTCTGTCTTCTATGATGCCTAAAGACCTCCCCTGTTCTAGTTCAAACTGCCTGCTTGCTGATAGACAGGGTTTTGTAGAAAAAGCCCAGTAGGGACTCATTAGCATAATAGGGCACACCCAACAACAGAAACTCATTAGCACATTAGGCTACACCCCTGACAGGACAGCTCATTAGCATATTAAGCCACACCCCCATGCCTTCCCTTGGCTTGCCCAGGCACCCACGGCTGTGGGGAGCCCAGGCAAGCTGGCCCTTGGACAGGTCAGGGAAGGCACAGGGAATCGGGATCCAGCCCCCCCGGCCCGTCCGCCTCGGAGTCGCCAGGAGGGTCACTCTCCAGGCCTTCCCTCTGTATCCACACACACACAGGTTTTGGCTGTAGTGGGCGTGGCCAAGTCTGAAGCCAGCTGAAACTCCATTCCTGTGCGTTCCTGCCCAAAAATAGCCCTGCTGATATATGAAGGTGAACTTTCTTTTTCGTGTCTGCCCGTAGCAGCAGACACATCCTTATTATGTTATGCTCACATCACAAGAGTGCTGAAGATGCTCCAGAGGAGTGTTCTTCTTCCGGCTAGATGATTCCTGGGAGATGTGGTATACGCCCTCCTTTCCTCAAAGTAAATTCCCCATACTCCATAGATGCTTCATTCTTGAAGGTTTCACAGTCTGATTTGCCTAGTTTTTCTATAAGGGGTTAGTTGGCAAGGCTGGAATCCCAATTGGCTAAAGAATGCTTTCTGTCCCCTCCGAAAGGTGAAGCCCATGGATATCCAACAGTGTTGCCAGTGATTTGAGAGCTCTGAGATGGGTGCTTGCTTACGGCTTCTCCTGGTCTCTTTGGCTGGAACCAAGCTATACGATCATCTCAATCTGTAAATATTGATTCTTTTCATGCTCACAATTACTGTTTTTGAAAGCAGGGCCAGCGTTAGCATGTCCAACGCAGGGACATCTGCTAAGACCCAGGGCTTCTGCCAGGGTCCACTGCCACCAGTCCGCCGGCACACCTCTTCTGCCACCAGCCTGCACACCCTTCTCTCACTTACTTGAAGAAGAAGATATTGGATTTATACCCCGCCCTTCACTACCCAAGGGAGTCTCAGAGTGGCTTACAAACTCCTTTCCCTTCCCCTCCCCACAACAGACACCCTGTGAGGTAGGCAGGGCTGAGAGAGCTCTGACAGAACTATGGCTTGCCCAAGGTCATCCAGCAGCTGCAAGTGGAGGAGTGGGGAATCAAACCCGGTTCTCCCAGATTAGAGTCCGTGCACTTAACCACTACACCAAACTGGCTCTCACTTTTTTGGAAGCACTCCATCTCTTTTGCTCCTAGCTACCTGGGCTGCCCACCACTGCCAGGGAAGAGTGTGTGCATAGTGATGATCTGTTGGAGTTTGCAAGTTCTCTCCCTGAAATCATGGAAGATGTTATATACTGAGATTGAGGCAGTGTTTCTTAAACAGTGATTTCTTTATTCAGCTCAGAACACAGCAACACAGCAGCAACACTCAAGAAAGATGTAACTTTATACATTTTGAACCAGGGAAAACCACACCCCCTAGCACAGTAATGACCAATTACAACTGAGAGCTTAGAACCAATGGGATTCGTTCAGAGTCTTTCCAGATTGGTCTGTTACGCAACAGTGACCAATCCGACTGCAGGGTTAAGAATACCTGAGAGTCAATGGAGCTTGTGCCTGAAGCTCTGGTGTAGGTTACATAGCATAACACATAAGCAAATACAGAACAGAAGAATTTCCATGTTTGTTTATACATGCTGATATCCTAGCTCAGAGGTGTCAAACTAATTTGTTACGTGGGCCGGATCTGACATAAATGTCACTTTGTCAGGCCGGACCATGTGTGCCACAAAACATAATGCCTGGCACTGGAGATAGAAACTGAATGAAGGACAGCAGATGGTAAGCTCCGAGTTGGTGCATCCTCACTGCAAGGCCCCATGGGCTGGGAGGAGGGGGGTGCAAATGAAAACCCACATGGGCAGAGTGGAGAGCCAGTGGTGCAGCCCTGGACAGATGCTCACATGCTGCTTGACTGCTGCCAATGATGCTGTTCCATCATGCTGAAGCCACAATCAGAGTGGCTCTGCCAACTCCCCTTGAACAGTCTCCTGTTTCCTCCTTTGCACAGCACTAGTTGCTTGCGGGCCGCATAATAGCCCAGTATGGGCTGGTTCTGGCCCCCAGGCCTTATGTTTGACACCCCTGTCCTAGCTGTTTAGAGAGGGACCCAATGGCAGACCATGCACGTATTTGCCGCCAGCACAAGGTGTTAAAAAGTATAATTACTTAGGTTTGGGATTCTCCAGTTGGGTAATCAATATCTCTGTGGGAGAGATCATCAAACCCCCTTTTTTGAGAGACTTTGCCCTTGTGGAGCTGTTTAGAGAGGGACCCAATGGCAGACCATGCACGTATTTGCCGCCAGCACAAGGTGTTAAAAAGTATAATTACTTAGGTTTGGGATTCTCCAGTTGGGTAATCAATATCTCTGTGGGAGAGATCATCAAACCCCCTTTTCTGAGAGACTTTGCCCTTGTGGAGCAAATCTTCCTGAATCAATCCAGCACATGATGCTCGAGTGTCAGTTTAATCGCAATTTGCGTCGGAAATTGTTTGGAAATTTATCACAGGTAACTGACCTTAAGAATATTGTGATAAATTGCCGATGCTTACTGAATGACTCAGTAGCGGAAATTACTAGAACAGCTGCAAAATTTTTGGAAGAAATTCTTAAAGCCAAATCTAAGCTGCTATAAATTAATCCTTATATAATCTTATGTTCCTATGTTTTAACCTATGTATGGATGGGCTGGGCTGTTATAAATTAATCCTTATATAATCTTATGTTCCTATGTTTTAACCTATGTATGGATTTTTAATTTTATATATTGACTCTAAATGTTACGTTAAATTTACTATGCCAACAAAGGTGTTGTAATAGATCAGAAAATGTCCTAGGGGCGGAGGCTTAGAAAGTTTATTGCTCTTTGTTCTATCTTGCCTGGGGCTAGCACAGGTTGAGACTTTACAGAGTCAAGATGTAGGTTAGTACAGTCAGAGGGGTGATTAATCCTTTGCTTTGTTCCTAGCATTTTCCCAGTTTACCCTCCCTCACTAGTAAAGTTTCTTGTTTAAAAGCTTGTTTAAAAGTGGTCTGCTGCATTTATTAACTCTTCTTTTACATTGAAATCCCTAACGTGATCGCAGCAGCGGCACTCCCAGCTGCAAATACATCTGAGTGCTACTGTGGAAATGGCATGCAGGCGGCTGTGGGAGGAGGGGAGGGCAGGTGGGCAGGGTGCGTGGGTGGGGGAAGGAAGAAGGGACGCCAGGTCCCCTATCTTCTGCCGGTAGGGGGGCGGAGGCTCCTTCCTGGGATCTTGTTGCGTGTGTGCAAATGCTATGGTACCATAGAGTTTTTGGCCGAATGCTAGAGCGTCCCCCTGGTGACATGTCCAGCGTGATGATGTCACCTCTGGGTGACATCATCGTGCTGGGCATGTCAGACACCAGGGAGCTCTTCGGGGGCAAGGCTCCCCCTGCCGGCAGCTGGCCAGTGGGTGGATCGGGGGGGGGGCTGGAAATTGGGGGAACCCCTGCCCCCATCAGTGGGTGTCCTGGTGGCAGGCATAGAAAGGGAGGGAGGGCCTTGACCACTCTCCACCCAGGGCCCACGAAAACCAGGAATAGGACCTGATTGAAAGGATTGTTCTATGGCTGCTGTTTTTCATCCTATATCTTTCCCTCCCTATCCGGTATTACTCCTCGTGGTATCAGTATAAACTGAGATAGTAATGGAGTTGCTTTTCTTGCAAAAAGGTTGAAGTTGCCTCATGGAAAAATGGGTCAGTGGCACTTCTGCTGTTTATAACCTTTAGGATGGGAAATAACTGTATCCAAACGTCTTCCTCCTCCTCCTCCCCTCAACAGAAGTGCACTCTGCACATGTTCTATCCATGTAGTTCTGCTCATGGCTATTGTGAAGAAATGGGGTTTTGGGGTAGAGGGCTGGCCTGAGTAAAACCTTTTACCAGGAGATTATAAAAGTTTTTCTCTTTGGGCAGAGAACAGGCAGGAAGGGGGAAGTCAGTTCAGTTGCTTTCCAGACTTACCTCAGCCCACCTTCACACAAATGCTAATAGATATAGCAGGAGAGATAATGGGTGGATCAAGCTCTTCCCCCTTCTGAAGCAAGGAACAGAGATTTGAAGGATTTTAGACAAGAAAGTCTCCAGGAATAATCTCCAGGAAAAGCTTCTCTGACCGGCCTGACCCAGTCCGTGGGTGGGGAAAAGAGGTGATAAAACTCAAGGGAGCAAGGTCTCTCTTGTGCTGAGTCCATCAGAGCAGACAGAACTCTTAACTGAAGTCTGGAGGAGGCGGCCATTACCATGTGCAGGTCTGGACAGCCAGAGGAAGCTGCAAGGTAATGGTAACTCTGTAAAATCTACAACATTCTAAGGTAAGGAGCCTGTCCTATATTTTAACATCTGATTGGGCACATATATAGAGAGGGATAGATGAATTGTGTTTTACCCATTTATTTTGAATCCCTTACTGCTGTGCTAAAAGCATGCTTGTGAACATTTTCTTTTTCATAAATATTTTATAACTTTTGATGCTGGTAGTGGTTCTCTGTACCACATGGACCTCCAATGTCTTGGACACACTCTTTTAAAAGAAGCAGGCAGTTGGCAAGTGGCTATTCCTCCAGGGGCGCACAATGCAGTAAATGGTCCCCGTGGTGAACAGGCGCTAGGCAGTGGGAGACACAAAGACAAGGCCTCAGCACTTGTAAGGTAAGCTGGGAGTCCTGACCCTTCTAGTGGGCAATTCCTACAGAGGTCAGGTGGTGGTGGGTTACTGGAGAGAAATAAAAGCCTCTCCAGGTGTTGATAAAACTTTGGATGAATGGACGTAAGTTGTTCCCTGAGATCTTCATTCTACTTATCAAAGGGGTAGTGACAGGAGCGTAAACACAGGAGGGAAAGGAAAAAGTTAAGAGTCCAATGGCACCTTTAAGACCAACAAAGTTTTATTCAAGGTGTGATCTTTCGTGTGCACGCACAATTCGTCAGATGATGAAATGGAATTACATATCATACTTGTATATAAAGGAGCTGTTTGTTAAATTAGCATGCAAAATAGTGAGGACACTTTTTTAACAGATCAAATGAAAAGGTTTGTTCTGTCTTGGTTCAGCGGGGGGGGGGGGACAACATAAGTAATAAATATGTTAGACCTGGAGATTGGTGTGCCCTAATGTGTGTGAATCCCCTCCTTAGACCCCATCCATCTCCTTTCAAGCATAGAGGCGAATTTTACAGCATCTTGGCTGTGTAGTGTTTTCCTTCTCCCCAAAGGAAAGGAAAGGTCAGCTTGGCTATCTAGCCATCTGTCTAGGCTAAAGGCTGAGGCAGGAGACAGCACCTTCATTCCCAACATAAAGTACCCATTTTCTGCAGGGTAAGTGTCTTGCTACTAAGGCTGAAGGCTGAGGAAGGAGACAGCACCTTCACTCCCAACATAAAGTACCCATTTTCTGCAGGGTAAGTGGTCTCTGTAGCGTGGAAATAATTTATAATTTGGGGGGATCGCGGGCCCCACCTGGAGGCTGGCAATCCAGTCAAGCAAGACAATGGATAAGGGAATGAATGGGGACAAATTAGACATTTAAATAGGATTGTCCATTGGGTGTTACCCAGTGCATATTCTGTGCAGAGCTGCACCATTTTAAGTCCACTGAACTCATTGGGTTTAGAACAGTATAATGGTCTCAGTCTCTTTGGGCATTCCGGATGATCGCTGTTAAAGCAGAGACTTCAGAACTAGGGCTCACTTGCAGATCTGACTGTGCTTTGAAGGCTGAAAGAAGAATGATGAGTCATCCTGTCATGGTAATTGCTTCCCAATTGGTCCTGCCTTGCTTTGACTTCAGTCATCATTTGGCCTTAATGTTTCAGCAAATGTTTAGGATCCACACTGCATTTGTATTCCAGCAACTAGGCTGCCCAATCCCATTTAGCTTTGGTGATTACCTACCTTGCTAACTTGATTTATTCTCTGCTGTACCTGAACTGACATGTATATATTACCTACACATGGTCCGTTACTCCCTAGAAAAGCTCACACTGCAATAACGATTAATTCTGAAGGTGCTGCAGGGCCCTTTGTTCCAGCATACTAAGGAGACTACTGGAATTAGTCTGTGAGCTGTAAATCAGTCATTCTTCTGGAGTACTGCTGAGGAGCAACTGGGAAAAAAGGCGAGGTACTGTGGGATGTACCAAAATGGGTTACCAACAACCTGGGGGGGGGGGAGAAAGTGCTGCCCCTTTAAGAGGAGTCATGAATGAAGATGGGCAGGTAAATCTCTTCATGGAGGGAATAAAATATCCTGTGAAATAACAGCCTATTAAGAGAGCCAGTTTGGTTAGGAGCGCGGACTCTAATCTGGGAGAACCAGGTTTGCTTCCCCACTGCTTCACATGCAGCCAGCTGGGTGACCTTGGGTCAGTCAGTTCTCTCAGAGCTCTCTCAGCCCCACCTACCTCACAAGGTACCTGTTGTGGGGAGAGGAAGGGAAGGAGATTGTAAACCACTCTGAGACTTCGAGTGAATAGCAGGGTATACGCCAGATCAGTGTAGTGGTTAGGAGTGCAGGCTGGGAGAACCAGGTTTGATTCCCCACTCCTCCACATGCAGCTGTTGGTGTGACCTTGGGTCAGTCACAAGTTCTCTCAAAGCTGTTCTCTCATGTGCAGTCCCCAAAAGAGCTCTCTCAGCCCCAACTACCTCACAGGGTGTCTGTTGTGGGGAGGAGAAGGGAAAGGGGATTGTAAACCACTCTGAGACTCCTTCGGACAGTGAAGGGCAGGGTATAAATCCAATCTTTTCTTCTAAGCCTCTATTATAAGTTCATCAGGTTGTCCACTGTGGCAGCCAACACCCCCTGCTGGTTTTACCCTGTTCGTGCAGGAGAAAAAGAGGTGTGTGTGACTTTGCAAAGGCACAACATCACTTCCAGTCAGTGTGTCTATGTTGCTCTAGGAATTTACTTGATTCCTAGAGCAGCCTGCGGGGAGGCAGTGATGGTGATTGTTTGGAAGTGATATTGCCATGCCAGTGACAATACTCCTTCCCCAAAATCTAGGGTTTTCCAGTGCAGGGCTGACAACCCTACTCTATGAAAGGGGCACGGCATTTTTCTCTGCAAGTTGTTGGCAGCGAGAACAGTATCAAACAACAAAAGCTCTACACTCTATTGCAATGTTTTCAAAATGGATAGCGGAGGCACGTTTATTCTGAATTAACATTTGAGGCATTCTTCAGTATTTATCTGTGGAGCTGTGTTTTTTTTTTGAGGGGGGGCGGCGGATTTCTAGATCAGATCAAGCCTGTACTCTCCCTTGAAGGAAATGACCAAATAGAGGCTATTGTAATTTGGTCACATTATGAAAACAATGCTGGAGAAGTTGAAGGCAGCTGGGAAAAAAGGAAGACCCAACATGTGATGGATTGACTCAATCCAAGGAAGCCATGGCCTTGGCAATACCTGAGCAAGATTGTTATCAAGTGGAAGTTCGGGAGGTGACATTCATTCATTAACCAGGTTTGAGTCCACACTCCTCCACTTGCAGCTGCTGGATGACCTTGGGCAAGCCATAGTTCTCTCAGATGTTCTCTCAAGAGCAGTCCTTGAAAGAGCCCTCTCAGCCCCACCTACCCCACAGGGTGTCTTTTGTTGGGAGGGGAAGGAGTTTGTAAGCCACTCTGAGTGAAGGGCAGGGTATAAATCCAATCTCTTTTTTGCCCTAAATCAGAAGCAACCTGACAGCACTTAACACGCACATGAGCAAGAAGATGAGATGAGATTGGATTTATACCCCACTCTTCACTAGATGACACAAAGCTGGGTGGGACTGCTAATTCTGAAGAAGACAGAGTCAGGATTCAAAATGATCTAGATAGGCTGGAACAGTGAGCTGAAACAAATAAAACGAATTTCAATAGAGATAAGTGCAGTCCTACACTTAGGTACAAAAAAATCAAAGGCACAGACATTGACTGGGAGGGACTTGCCTTGACAGCAGCTCACGTGAAAGGGATCTAGGTGTTCTGGTTGATCACAAGCTAAACATGAGCCTGCAGGGCGATGTGACTGCGAAGAAAGCTAATGCAATCTTAGGATGCATTAACAGAAACATTGTGTCCAGATCATGGGAGGTGGTAGGTTCCGCTCTATTCTGCTATGGTCAGGCCTCACCTGGAGTCCTGTGTCCAGTTTTGGGCACCACATTTTAGGAAGGATGTTGACAAGCTCGAGCGTGTCCAGAAGAGGGCAACCAGGATGGTGAGAGGGTTGGAATCCAAGTCTTATGAAGAAAGGCTGAAAGAGTTGGGTATGTTTAGCCTGGGAAAGAGAAGGCTTAGAGAGGACATGATTGCAGTCTTCAAATATTTGAAGGGGTGTCATGTAGAAGATGGTGCAGATCTATTCTCTCTTGCTCCGGATTGCAAGACAAATATCAGGAAGAACTTCCTAATTGTAAAAGTGGTTGAGCAGTGGAACAGACAGCCTCAGGAGGTGGTGGATGCTCCTTCGCTCCCCCTTGCATAGTCCAGTTTTGCATAGTTTGCAGAAAGCCACGACAGTGAGAACTTTCCTGACCTCCTCAGGCAAACCGTTCTATGTGCTGGCAGTAGGGAGATTTTGCGGGTGGAGCCTGGGGGGGCAGGGTTGGGAGAGGGACCTCAGCTGATTACAATGCTGGTAATGTCCACCCTCCAAAGCAGGCCTGTTCTCCAGGGAAGCAGACCTTGGTCCTCTGGAGATCGACTGTAACAACAGGAGATCTCCAGGTCACACATACACAAAACCTTTATTGGCATTGAAAGCACAAAACATCGTGGAAATACAGGAAAATACTAAGATGTATTAGTCACTTACACTTGGCTATTCAAACCTCGTCTTCTGATTGCATAATATACAATTTTTGCAACAGCCTCCATTATTTCGCAATTAGAATTAAACAGAAGAAAGTAAACAATTGAGTCTTCAGAGTCTAACCAGGTCACACCTGGAGGCTGGCAACCTTAACTGACAGCTGTTGATATATATTTTTTATTTTGCTCATTTGCAGGTTGACACCTGCAGCCTCCTTATCCCAAAAGGATCCCATTTTCTCTGAGAGTTGCACAAATTGGTTACTTTTCGTACTTATTTTCGCGGGGTCCTCGGCGGCCATCAGAATATGTTGCTTCCGAACTTGGGAGGAGGAGGAGGAATCCAGACGATGCCAGCCAGCCAGCACTTGAATGCACCTCCAATGTCCATCTTTCTTTCTCCCTCCTTGCAAGACAAAGGACTCTCTCTTTGAAACGTCGGAACCTTTCTTCCCGCCCTCCGAATTTCTACACGATACAAAACTGGGAAAGGAGGATCCCTCGGTTTCCTGTCCGAACCGAGTCCCTTTCCCCCGCTGGCTTCCGGTAGGCCGAAGGGCTTTAACCATAGAGTTGAAAAGGCGTAGAACGCCATCGCCCTCCTCTACATCCTAAACTGACACTCAGAGCCCAGCGGCACCGTTTACGACCCACACAGGTTCATTCACCCCACAAACAAGCCGCCGTCCCTACCTCGAGCCGCAACGACCGGGGACTTTTCCCTCACAGACGCCCCGCCCCCTCAACGTCCCTAGGCGGTTCTTTGTCCAATGCTGGAAGCGCTCTTTCTCCTCTCGATTGGCGCCGCTCTTTAAACTCTGACGGTCGGCCAATCCCGAGCAAGCCGGAAGAAAAGGGTCCCAACCCACCACTTCCGCTCCCCGTCCTGCACTTCCGGCGCCCTCGCTTTCCCGCCTCGGTCGTGCGCAAACCTGTCGGGGCCGTCTTCCACCATAGAGGCGCCACGGGGTAGAGCGACGCTTATACCATAGAGAATCCGAAGGAGGGGCGCTGAACTGAGCCGCGGAAGCCGCCTAGCGCGCCCCGTCTCTATGGTCCCCCCTTGACGGCTCTTTTCGCCGGCGGCGGCGGCGGCGGCGGTTCCGCGAGGAGTCCGCGTGGGGCTGGGGGCGGGGCTCCGCCTGGCCGAGCAGTTCGAGCGGGCGGCGCAGCGGGTGCCGGCCTTGGCCGCGGTGGCCCCCAAGGAGCCGCTTCTCTACCTGTACGCCCGCTACAAGCAGGTGAGGGGGGAGCTGGAGGGAGGGAGCCGCGGAGTCTTGAGCAAACAGGCTACTTTGCCAGCTGCTGGCATTAAAGTTGTGAGAGGACGATTTGGCTGCTGCCTCCTCAGGGAGTTTGCGCTGGAGCCCTCCTCCCTGAGCGAAGGCAAAAACGTGTGAGCCGGAGGCTTAAAAACGGTGAGCTAGCTTAGAGGGAACATTGCGTCCTCGCGTGGGAAGGGACCCCTGTGGTCCTCCAGCCCAACCCCAAATCCCCCCCCCCGCTTTGTGCCCAGAAGATGATTTTGTCCTGCTCGCCCTCTGAATAGTTGTGACCATTGGCAGGGGTCATTTCCTGCCGAAGCACACAGGAGCAGAGCTCCAGCAGTAAGGAGTCCAGGGGGCAGGCACATGCAAGAAGCAGCCAGGTAGGTTTCAAAGACCCCCCCCCCTTTTCAGGCACAAGCTCTCCCTCCTCCGTGAGGACAGCTCTGCACGTCCGTCCCCCCCAATAGCTAGCAATCCAAAACAGTCCAGTGGAGCCTGAGCGGTGGGGTGTTGCGTTCTGACACACTTCCGGTGATGTCAGGGGATGTGGCATATGCAATAAGTTATGCTAATGAGTTATGCTAATAAGCTCCTGCATCTCTTTTTCTACAAAATGACCCCAACCAGTGTTCCCTCTCAGCTGAGTCAGTGTGAGCCAGCTCACAGTTTTTTTAGCCTCCGGTTCGCACATTTTTTGTCTCACCTCGGGAAGGAGGGTTCCAGAGCGAACTAACTGACGTAGCCACCAAATTTCTCGCTCCCAATTTGAATTCCAGCAGCTCACAAAGTTGCGTTTTTGCTCACGAGACTCCACAGCTTAGAGGGAGCATGGTTGTGATTTGCCCTGGTGAATATCCTCAGGCAGAATACAAATGGGGATCACGGTTCGACGGTATAGAAAACAGTAAGAACTTCGTGAAGCAAGCTAACTTGACAATATACCGTATGTGTTATGATAAGACGACTTAATCCAGCAGGTAGTGGAATTAATAATAGGGATTCGATAGAATTTATGTGAACATATAAGATAGAAGGTATCAGAACGTATTATACCAAGACTGACGTAGCCACCAAATTTCTCGCTCCCAATTTGAATTCCAGCAGCTCACAAAGTTGCGTTTTTGCTCACGAGACTCCACAGCTTAGAGGGAGCATGGTTGTGATTTGCCCTGGTGAATATCCTCAGGCAGAATACAAATGGGGATCACGGTTCGACGGTATAGAACTTCGTGAAGCAAGCTAACTTGACAATATACCGCATGTGTTATGATAAGACAACTTAATCCATCAGGTAGTGGAATTAATAATAGGGATTTGATAGAATTTATGTGAACATATAAGGTAGAAGGTATCAGAACGTATTATACCAAGAGTGAACAATTCAAAAAGCAGTTGATGTCACCCATTCTGCGCATTTAACCACTGCACCAGACTTAAACCCGTCTTGAATTGTGAAGCGGACCATTTGGGAGTGGTAGGAGGCATTGGAGTATTTAATATGCCCTTATGATAAGTGGTATCTGACCAAATTGATAGAAGGTTGTCAGCTCTTGAAAAAGGGTCTCCTCAGAACGGTCCTTATTGATCGTCTGTCGGGATTAGCTTGGGTGGCGATAGATTTCTGCTTGAAGTCCTTGTTCCAAGCACCGCGGGAGATCTACCTGGAGACTGTGCATGTACAGAAGGACTTCTGCTTGCATATTGTGTCTTATGCACTCATCATTAGGTAGTCCTTAAATAGCGGATGGTGATTGCTTTTTGAATTGTTCGTGCTTATATGTTTAGAAACATTTATAAATATATGTCGTTTAGTTTTGTCTTTTTATATCTTAAAACTTAAGCCCATCTTGAATTATGAAGTGGACCATTTGGGAGTGGTAGGCGGCATTGGAGTATTTAATATGCCCTTCTGATAAGTGGTATCTGACCAAATTGATAGAAGGTTGTCAGCTCTTGAAAAAGGGTCTCCTCAGAACGGTCCTTATTGATCGTCTGTCGGGATTAGCTTGGGTGGCGATAGATTTCTGCTTGAAGTCCTTGTTCCAAGCACCGCGGGAGATCTACCTGGAGACTGTACATGTACAGAAGGACTTCTGCTTGCATGTTGTGTCTTATGCACTCATCATCAGGTAGTCCTTAAATTGCGGATGCTGATTGCTTTTTGAATTGTTTGTGATTATATGTTTATAAACATTTATAAATATATGTCATTTAGTTTTGTCTTTTTATATCTTAAAACATCTTCATCATGTTACATGTTAATCTGCCATAAGTTTGAACTCATAGCTTCCTTTCCAATGTATCTGAGGAAGGTTGCCTTGCACACGATAGCTCATCCCTTGAATAAGCCTTTGTTGGTCTTAAAGGTGCCCCCACGGGACTCTGAATTTGTTCTACTGCTTCAGACCAACAGGGCTGCCCACCTGGAACTGTGTTTCGAAATATATGTTTATAAATTCTATTGAGTCTTATTTTTAATTCAATATGTGTTAGCTTAAATTGTTTTATCATAACACACACGATATATTGTTAGTCAGCTTGCTTCACAGTGTTCTTACTGTTTTCTGTCTAATGAATAGCCTGGCACGGGGGAATACCTCTCAACTGAGATTTGCACTTCTCCTACCCCCTTTTCGGGATACCAAGTTCTAACCTTAGTTGATTCCTGTCAACCCCACTGCACCTTCCTCATCTCTGGCTCCTGCAGTCCTCCCCCTCCTCAATATGTGTTAGATTAAATTGTTTTATCATAACACACACGATATATTGTTAGTCAGCTTGCTTCACAGTGTTCTTACTGTTTTCTGTCTAATGAATAGCCTGGCTCGGGGGAGTATCTCTTAACTGGTTTAGTCGCGATCCAAGAGATTTGCACTTCTCCTACCCCCTTTTCAGGATACCAAGTTCTAACCTTAGTTGGCTCCTGTCAACCCCACTGCACCTTCCTCTTCTCTGGCTCCTGCAGTCCTCCCCCTCCTTTTTATCTTTCATCACCTACACTGCTGATGCCCTTGATGTGCAGGGGTGGTGTTTTTCTGGAGTTGCTAACAACAAGGCAGATCTCTGCCCTGAAGAGCTAACAAAAGATTAAATCTACAGGAGTATATGGGAAATCATCATCAGCGTTATTCCTTATTTTATAATCTAGTTTTATCCCCAAGACAGAGCTCGCTTGCCAGATGTACATGGTGGGTGTGTGCCTGAAAGTTTCATTCTGGCACAACTTTCATGAACTAGAACCCTCCTTAACAGATGCACGTGGTGAGGTTTCGTTTGCGGAGTGAAGTGCCACTTCATGCATCTGATGAAGCAGGCTCTAATCCACAAAAATTCATGCTGCCGCTGGAAAACAAATGTGTGAGTCTTTAGGGTGCTGCTCCACTGGTTCCAGTGCCATGCACTTACAAGGGTAATCCTTCGAAATCTACAATTTGACACTGGAGACAGTAGAGGGGGAGGGTCAAAGAAGAAGGCATGCTGAGAACATAAGATTTGTATCAGGAGGGGGATCGGGCATGTGGGCTTGGAAGAACACAGCTGCCACATTCTTTAGTGATGTAGTGGTTAAGAGAGTGTGGTTAAGGTTTAGTGGTGTCGTGATTAATACCAGCGAACTCTAATCTGGAGATCCAGGTTTGATTCCCCACTCCTCCACATGCAGCCAGCTGGGTGACCTTGGGTCAGTCACAGTTCTCTTAGAGCTGTTTTCTCAAGAGCAGCTCTCTCAGCTCCACCAACTTCACAGGGTGTCTGTTGTGGGGAGAGGAAGGGAAGGAGATTGTAAGCCACTCTGAGACTCCTGAGTGAAGGGCAGGGTGTAAATCCAATCCTCCCCCCTCGAAAGTAGCAGTTCGAAAGCAGCATATCCACTGTCCATGTTACCACATCTAGTTAATTTACTGTGTTTGATGGTGGAAAGTGCCATCAAGTCAAACCCTATAGAATTTTCAAAGCAAGAGACAAATAGAGGTGGTTTGATGCCATTAAAGGTATTTGACTTTGAGATGGTTTGCCATTGCCTGTCTCTGCATAGCAATCCCCAACTTCCTCGGGGGTCTTCCAGACAAGTACTAACCAGGGCCGACCTGGCTTAGCTTCTGAAATCTAATGAGATTGGGTTAGCTTGATCCATACAGGTCTAGTGTTTAGATACTAGTTTTCTGCAGATTTTCTCAATGCAGTTAAGGTTTAAAATAAATAAAATCAGAATGAAACCCCTGTAAGCTAGCATTGAGCATTTTGTTTAGAATTTCCATTTAATTTTAAATAAGATTTAGGGCTTTCTAGTTTTGTATTCCAATCTTATTGCATTGTTTGTCTTGTATTCTTTATTGTACTGCTTTTTATGTTTTCTATTCTGCCTTAAGTCCGGGAAAGGTGGGTTATAAAGTAAATAAATAACCTTTAATGGACAACAATAGAAAGAGCTGCAGTCAGATTAATAACTGTAGTGTCAGTGTCTGAAAGAAGAGAAATAGCGGATAGGAGAGGACACCATTTGTATTTCAGAAAGGACAAGTGTGATTTCATTAGGAAAGCAAAACTTTGGAAGTCTTGAATACATTTGCTCCAATGAGGAGTCATCTCTGTGCAAATAACAGTTCTGGTTAGATATGCCCTCCCCCTCTAGCAGCCTCACATAGCACTTGAAGTTCTAGTAGCTGAGTACATAGAAGGAAACTAACTCTTTATTTTATCTAATTCAGTGGTACCCACTCCGTGGCTCATAGAGAAAGACGTTCCACTTATCAACCAAAAAGAGCATTTACTTTCATACCTGCCACATGGCTTACCTGTTCCCATGGCAGCAGCTGTTTCAAGGTGGGAACCACCTACCAGCCACAGGACTTACCAGGCCTTCTTTAGTGAAACATGCGGCCGGTGCCATATTGAGGAACAATGCTCAGAAGAGCCACAGGTGGCATGTCAAAACCACTGAGTGAGTATTGGTAATCAGTTGCTTGTTGCTTCCCTCTTGAGACCAGAGCAGAAAAGATCGGGGGTTGCAGGAAGGGGATAAGAGAAGGTCTTAGACCCTGTAAGACCAGAATGGCAGTAGCTTCTTGCTCTGCTTTTGACAACAGGATATAATCTGTCTATTTTACCGTCATATATCTGAGGATGGTTAAAAGTACGTAACTTTAATATAGAAGTGACTACTTAATTCTAAGGAGCTGTGGTGGCTCAAGTGGTTAAGACGCTGAACTGCAGGCCGTGGAAGGTCGGTAGTTCAGGAGTTCGAGACCCGGGTGCCACAAGATGGGGTGAGCTCCCGTCTCTAGTTCCAGTTCGAAAGCAAGAAATTGCAAGTAGATAAATAGGTACCACTTCAGTGGGAAGGTAACAGCGTTCCGTGCACCTTGGTGTTTAGTCATGCCGGCCACATGACCACGGAAACGTCTTCGGACAGCGCTGGCTCTTCGGCTTTGAATCAGCTTGAGCTGAATGGGGCAGAATTAATTTCGGCTGGCAGAAAGACTCCCGCATGTCAATTTCGGCAGTACTAGCCCTTTGGGGAGTCTTTCCGCCAGCCCAATGTCAATTTCGGCCCCATTATATCCTATGGGCCATTTAACTCAATGGCGAAAACATATGGTATATTCTGGGGGCTGGAGGGGAGGGGGTTTAAACTCACAGAGTAGCTGCTGGAGCCTCTCCCCAAGATACCCACCATGTTTCAAGAACATTGGACCAGGGCGTCCAATTCTACGGGCCCCAAACAGGTTGCCCACATCCCTTCCATTGTTCTCTATGGTGGGGGAAAAGGTTACTTATTTTGGCGTTCAGAGCTTTCAAACTCTCCTCACTGTTTTTGGATGAATTCATAAATAAGATGCGAATAAGGAATGTATAAGGAACTGGGAATAAGGAACCAACTTCAGCCTCATGTCTGACTGCTGGGTGCTGCCTGCTTGCACTGGTCCAATTGCTTTGGGACATGGGGGGTTTAGGTGGGGAGAGGCTCCCGAAGCTACCCTGAACATTTGGAGCCTCTCCCTCAAACCCCCTCCCCCCCCAGAGCCACTAAGAGCACCGTGGGGGAAAAGTAATGTTTTTCCCCACCATAGAGAACAATGGAGGGGATGGGGGCAACCTGTTTGGGGGCCTGTAGAATTGGACCCAGTGGTCCAATATTCTTGAAACTTGGTGGGTATCTTGGGGAGAGGCTCCAGCAGCTACCCTGCAAGAGGCCACCCCTCCGCTGGCAGCCCCGTCATTGTCCGCCCCAGTTAAGGTGGCTTTGATGCTGCTCCGCGCTGCGCCCCGCTACCACCACACCCAGAGGCCTCCCTAGCGCGGGCCCGCCGCCGTGCCAAGACCCTCCTCCTCTCCGACCCCGGCGGCAGGAGCTTGGATGCAGGTGCTGGCGGAACTGCTATGCTTTACCCGCCACTGCACCCCGTGGACGAGGCTGCTGCCGCCCCTTCTTCTCCCGAGGGGCGGGCTGTCTCCACAACGAGCCTTCTTCCTAGTATTAAGAATAAAGAAGTGTGGCTTTTGTGGAGTAAAATTGTAGTTTCCCCCATCAAAATATCTAGTATAGATATTGTGGAAACCTGGATGCAAAGCGGTCAGAAGCTGCCTGTTGCTGCATGATAAATTTATATTTTTGGCTTCTGAAGATGGAACCATTGTGAAAACAGAATACGCTTTGTCAGATGTCAAAGGCTTGCCATTTTGCTAGTTTCTAGCAAGAAAGAGTTGCCCTTACCTTAGAAGGCTGATGTCTAGAGATGGAGTTTGTATTCTCTCTCCCTATTCTGTCTACTTTGACTCAAGTCTGTTATATAACTGTGTTCAGCTTATAATAACTACATAATACTTGGCCGGGGGGTGGGTAAACTACTCTTCAGATCATAAACACAAGTTATTTCACTATTTTTGTCTGTTTGCTTGCATCCTCTGTCACTTAAAGTGATAGTATGCATTTGTCCTTTTATTTTGTGGCTTTGAGTACTCTGTTTCATAATTTTAAAAAAAATTCTGAAGGTTTGCGGTTGAGTACATCACTACTTGAATATTGTGGTGTAGAACAGAATAGAAATAATGCAGTCCCTTTCTGCACATCAATCCCATTTAGTGAAGCTTTGCGTGCTTGTCTGCTATGAAAGGGGCCCTGATCTCTTGAATTGATAGTTCTACTGATTTAAAGCAAGGCCCTTACTACCTCACACAACTTTTTCCTTATTTAATCATGTAAGTCATACTATCATCTCCATAAAAGGCTGATGAAATATGACTTCAGGGCCAGCAGGAGCATCTCCGTTGAACAAAAGGTGCTGACTCGGATCCATCCACTGTCCTTAACTCAGCATTTCTATTTTTCCTCACTTCAGTATTTCTTGTCACTAAAAGCTATGATTTAAGAGGGAACAATCCCTGGTGGTTTTTTTTTAAAGTTGACATAAGAGCTGAGCACTCTGTTAAGACACTGTGCTATTTATCTTGAACTACTTAAGTAGATAAACACTTCTTCCTGAATTTTCATTGCTGTTTATTGGAGGCCTTTTCAAATTCTTTAATATCTTTCTTCTCTTTGATTGTACTAAGAGGCTTGAGAGGAACTGGGTTTTTAACTGTCTCTAGAAATGCCGAGGAGCTGCGGTGGCTCAAGTGGTTAAGACGCTGAACTGCAGGCTGGAAGGTCGGTAGTTCAGCAGTTCGAGACCTGAGTGCCACGTGATGGAGTGAGCTCCCGTCTCTAGTTCCAGCTCCTGCCAACCTAGCAGTTTGAAAGCAAGAAATTGCAAGTAGATAAATAGGTACCACTTCAGTGGGAAGGTAACAGCGTTCTGTGCACCTTGGTGTCTAGTCATGCCAGCCACATGACCACGGAAATGTCTTCGGACAGCGCTGGCTCTTCGGCTTGGAAACGGAGATGAGCACCGCAACACTAGACTCGGATTCGACTGGCTTTCGAGCAAGGGAACCTTTACCTTTACTAGAAATGCCATAAAGACGGAGTTTATTCAGGTCCCTCGGCTACCAGCGAACTTTCTCTGCATCACCAGGCCTGAGGGAGCTGCTCTGCGGCTGACTGGGCCCTGGCCATGCAAGTGACCGGTAACGGCAGCCGCGGGGGAGGAGTAGGGGGAGGGACTTGGTCATCCCCACTGCCCTCACTCTGAAGTGAGTTTCTTGTGCCCGAGGAGACCTGACAGGAACATCTTGCTCGTAAGTTGCTGAGGCCAGTGTTCTCTCTAAGCTGAGTTAGTGTGAGCTAGCTCACCATTTTTTAGCCTCCAGCTCACACGTTTTTGTCTCAGCTCAGGAAGGATGGCTCTAGAGAAAACTAATTTATGTAGCCAAATTGCTCGCTCAAACGTTAATGCCAGTAGCTCACAAAGTAGAATTTTTGCTCACAAGACTCCACGGCTTAGAGGGAACATTGGCTGAGGCACTTGTGCTCTTGCCCATAGTGAGCAACCAGTAGAAGCCTTAATAACAGCACTGGCAGTAGAGGATGGCTTTGTCATCTCCCCTCCCTACTTTGAGATGGTCGGCAGCAGCCCAGACAGCTGAAGTCTGACCATTTGTCCATCTGTAGTTCTATCTCCTCCTGTCCTGTAAGCTGTTGGCTGTTTTTCCGTCCCACCTGTGGCAGTATAGACTGAATACAGCACAGCCGCAGTAACATAGAAACTTGGTCCGAAAGACTACGGGAGGAACATTTCCCAACCCAGTCTCCTTGCAGCTGCCGCCAGAGAAGAGTGATTCATAAGGACCTAAAAAGAACCTTGCTGGTCTAGCATCCTGTCTCACACACTGGACAACCAGGTGGGCAGCCGTGTTGGTCTGGAGCAGGAGAACAAATTTTGAGTGGTACCTTTAAGACCAACAAAGGTTAATTCAAGGTATGAGCTTTTGTGTGCA
>NW_015176502.1:326902-329971 GCF_001447785.1 Gekko japonicus | reverse complement strand
TGTGCAAGGCACACTTTTTGAAATACATTGGAATGGAAGGTAACAGTCCAAACTTATAGACAGGCTGAACAGCAAATGAGCATGTAACATGGAGATGTTTTAAGATATGCAAAGACAAAACTAAATAACAAGCTGAGGTTATTTAGTTTTGTCTTTGCGTATCTTAAAACATCTCCATGTTACATGCTCATTTGCTGTGCAGCCTGTCTATAAGTTTGGACTGTTACCTTCCATTCCAATGTATTTCAAAAAGTGTGCCTTGCTCACGAAAGCTCATACCTTGAATAAACCTTTGTTGGTCTTAAAGGTGCCACTTGACTTAAAATTTGTTCTACTGGCCAACCAGCTGTTCTGGAGGGCCAGCAGCAGGGTATAAAGGCCAAGGCCTTGCCCCGATGTTGCCTCTTGGCAGCTGGTATTCAGAATTTCACTGCCTCTGAATGTGGAGGTTCCCTTTAGTCACCATGGCTATCTTTCATGAACCTGTCTAATCCCTTCTTAAAGCTGTGTGTGCCTGTAGCCATCACTACATTCCTTTATCAAGATGCCCGTACTACTTCTGGACTTTAAACTTCTTGCCCCCAGGCAAAAGAAGAGTGCAGCTGGGGAAGAGGCCCCAAGCAAAGTCTAGAAGGGCTGCCTGGTCGTAAGAGGTGTGTCCCATGAATGCAGTATTTTGATTTTACTATAACATTTGTCTTGGTTTGGGTGGGGATTATGTGTAATTACTGTGCTCATCCTGCTACTGCTTTTTAATGTTTTATAAGGCCTTTTCTATACTAGGAGGCATAAGGAAAGAGTTAAAGTTTCCCCATGTATGATTAAGGCATAGACTCAGGTTCCACACTTGAATTCAATAAGCAAGGCAAGGTCCGAACAAAATAAAGCAGTATCACTCCAAGGATGGATAGCAAAAGCAAAAAAAGGCTGGCAAAATTTCTTCAGCTTATCAAAAAACAGCAACTAAAATCAGTTGGCACTCATTGTTGAAGTGTGGTAGTCCAAAGGGGGGACAAGGACAGTGTCCTCCCTAAAATGACGGGTGTCTGTCAAGCTATTATTCCCCCCTCCTTTCTCCTGCCGGGAGTGTCATAACAAGCTGCGGAGCCCTCTGTTCAGTCCAGCTGTTGATTAAGATAGTTTAGCCATATGGCTCCTAGTGTGATGAATAGCAGCCATTGCTGTAACAATTTACAAGGTCAGGCCTCCCCCTTCATTTAGTTCTTCAGGGTTGCAGTTTTGCAGCTGAGCTGGTCTCTTCCTTACACACATACACACACACACACCCTTTTAATTCTGCTGCTGTTGGATGATACGTTCTCCTTATGAGAGGGTTTATTATACTTTTTGACAATTTCGTTTAGTTATGTTGATTTTATAATGTGTTAGCTGTCTTGAGAGCCAGTGGGTGCATTCAGATGCGGCGTTTGCAATGGTATGGGGGCCAGTTGCAATCGGTGTACTTACCGGCGTTCACACGTAGAACATCTGCCTTCCGTCCCTAACCGTTGCAAAGGGCTTTACACCGTTGTACTCTGCCACTAGGTCCCCAAGTGGTGGTATCCTGAGTACAACGGTTGTAATCGCTTAACCCCCCGTCTGATCGCTCTCCACCATTGCAGAGCTACTTCCGTTCGGAAGCTTGAGGCTTCCGATTTTCGCCCGCCATTTTTTTTTAAGGTCGGCAATATGCGCTTGGGCGAAGTTTCGCCCTGGCGTTTGTTTTTTTTAAAAAGAAAAGGGCCTTAGTTTAGCGTTTCGGAGGCGTCCGGGACCTCCGGGAGGCTACTTTGCTCTTTAAACTTTAAAGGTAAGTCCTTACCTTTAAAGTTTAAATGTAATACAGGTTTTTTTGCGCATGGGCGAAGATCGCCATTCTATGGATGGCTGCCTGTGCGCATGCTCAAACTGAGTTTTAAAAAAAACCCCCAAAAACGCCAATGCCCGCTGTGTGTGGACAGGCATACAGCGATGGGATCCGCAAACAGGAGGTGAGTGTGATCGTGTTTCAACTGGCATAAACTGCACCGGTTCCAACCGGTACAGTTTATGCGTCTGAATGCACCCAGTGTTTGGTATAAATGGCTGGAATGTCAGTAGTTTATACCCCTTCTGCCGTGGAAACGTACTGGGTGATCTTGGGCCAGTCACAGTCTTAGCCTAACCTTTGTCAGAGGGCTGTTGTGAGAATAAAATGGAGAAGGGGAGATGGTTGTAAGCTACTTACTGGGAAGAAAAGCAGGGCACAAATGCAGTAAATAAAAAATTGAATGGCAGAAAGGTGGGATACAAATATTCCAATAAATAAATAGAATGGTACTCCATAGCAAGTGATTACTATTATTATTTTTAACCTGGGAAATTAGTTCTTTCTACTAGCTTTCACCCCACTAGTGTTTCTCATGCAGAAATATGGCTGGTGTAAGTGTAATGCTGTTAACAATCATAGTTCTGTATCTTTAGAATCTGTGTCAGGCACGCATGAAGTTTTGAGTAGATAGTGGCAGAAATGAGGTGGCTGAGTGGTTGATCTATTCACCCAGGCTTAGTCTTTCCATGGTAATGTCTACTTCCTGTAGGATTTCCAGGTCATTAAAAGAATGTGACCTTTACCCTTTGTAAGCTAAAATGCAGACAAAGTGGAAAATAAAGGTTGGTCTTTTCCATTTCTTTGAGGGGTGGAAGAAGGAAAGCTGTGTACATTCATAATGTGCTATAAAGCTCCAGATTGTATGAAGTGATGGTTATTGCTTTACTCTGCTCTGATTAGACCTCACCTAGAGCATTGTGTTCAGCTTTGGGCACCACAGTTTAAGAAGGATATAGACAAGCTGGAACATGTCCAGAGGAGGGCAACAAAGATGGTGAGGGGTCTGGAGACCAAGTCCTATGAGGAAAGGTTGAAGGAGCTGGATAGGTTTAGCCTGGAGAGGAGACGACTGAGAGGTGATATGATAACCACCTTCAAGTACTCGAAGGGCTGTCATATAGAGGATGGTGTGGAGCTGTTTTCTGTTGCCCCAGAAGGTCGGGCCAGAATCACCGGGTTGAAATTAAATCAGAAGAGTT
>NW_015176502.1:324499-326886 GCF_001447785.1 Gekko japonicus | reverse complement strand
GGTTCCTCCGTGGAACAGGATTCCTTTGGAGGTGGTGGGCTCTTCTTCTTTGTTGGTTTCCAGACAGAGGCTATAGATGGTCATCTGACAGCAATGCTGATTGTGTGAACTTATGCAGGTCATGAGAGGGAGGGCAGGAAGGGTTGCATCAGGGCTTAGTTCTTGTGGCCCTTTTTTACATGCCCAGGGAAATGATGATTGCCACTTTGGGGCCAGGAAGCCATTTTTCTCCAGGCCAGTTTGGCTGGAGATCCTGGAGGGTTTTTTTTTGTCATCTTCTAGGTGTGGAAAGGGGTCCCTTGGAAGGATGTGGGGTGGGGGTGGTATTGTGAATTTCTTGCATTGTGCATGGGGTTGGACTAGATGACCCTGGAGGTCCCTTCCAATTCTATGATTCCTCAGAGGAATTTAAGAGAGTACCGTATAAAATGAATCAGTTGGTCCCCTGAACACTCTTCCAGAGCAAATCTGACTGGAATGTGGTGTGGTCAGTCTAGATGCTACTTGTTCCACCATGCCCAAGGTAATGGTTGGCGTTCAGTGGGCACCCTCTATCTAGCATTGGCTCGTGCCGCCATCATCCGACTTTAAGGCCAGATTGAAACATGATACTGATGAGGCAAAAGCAACTTGTCTGTGCAACTTTCCACAAGCTTAGCATCTTGTTTAAACTATACAGCAGAGTGTGAAGCAGCTATACATGCTTAGTTTACGCTCTGGAGACCGTCGGCTGGGGCAGGTGTTTTGCCAGTATAAGAAGGTATCACATTAAAATCATGGCTTAGAAACCTGGGTCTAAGGATTTTGAGATATTTGGGGAGGGGGCATGTGGACAACCTTCAGACAATAGAAGGCTGTAGAATCTGACTCTGGTGTGCAAAACCAGTTCTTCCTTATTACAGTATTTGTATCCCTCCCTCCAACTCTGGAATTGAGATTTTTCTTTAATCTGTGGGCTGTACAAAGATGTGGGCCCTAAATTATGCAATAGCTCTTTTTTGTCTAACATGCCATCATCAGTCAAAGGTCTGTTTAACAGCACGTTATGACTTAAAGCACCTTTGTTGCAGATTTTGTCAGTTGCTTTAAATTACAGTATTTGATTTAGCGAGTGTTCTCCCCCATCAATAACCCCTTGCATTTTGTTGCTTTGTACTTTTAACCTAAAAATAATGCAAGCTCTCCATTTCTTCGAGTACAGTTAGATCCCATTCCTTTTAAGTAGCCTTTTAAAGGTGAGAGAGCATTAGCTGATGAAGAAATCTAATTGGCTAAATGGCCTAGAGTGTTTTCACAATAATCTCATGCATGCATCTTAAATTTGCTTGATTAGCAGTGGGTTATTCTGTGCTTTGAAGGGTTAAGAACAGATTCATATGTTCAGAAAAAAAGCATATGGTATCCTCCTGGGACCAAGACTTTGGAGTACAAGTGAAGAATTGCATGGCTAAAATGTTTCTCACATTAAAATCTCTCTTCATGTGGAGATGTAGAACAATGACAAGGCCAGATGAGAGCTTTTTAAGAACAGATTCCTCAACCAATCACGCTTAAGTACACCATATGTACACAGAGGCCTCCAAGGAGTTAAAAACTTGGCCACTGAATGTGTTTTGCAATAGTGCACCATGACTGATCCATACAAATATGAATTACTTTAGATAGTGTATTGTTATATACTTTTCAGGAATGTAATAAATACTGTGAATCTCCAGAAGGCTGGAAAATACGTTTCTACTGCCTTGGAGACCAGAATGACTTTTTAATATGTTGCAAAGTTGATGATTTTTTTCCTTCTGAAGAATTTAGAGATAAATTAGTGTGAATGTGCTAAATTTGTAAAGTCTATTAAGGTCATAGAATTAAGCTTTTGTTGACATAAAAGTTCACTTTTTTCTTTTTTCTTAGCACACACCCCTGTCTATTGAGCTAGAGGACTGAGGAACATGATAATATATTCCTCAAAGAAAGCAATATTGCTTGTTTTCTCCACTTTATTTTCTGGAAAAATGTTTCCTGTTCCTGTATCAGCTAGAATTTTAACAGCTTCAACTTGTACTCTCCCCCCCACACACACCTTTTGGACAATTTCTGTGCCCAAAACACCCGATGCTTGGTCATACACAGGGGTCATTTCCTAAAAAAAGAGGTGCAGGAGCTCATTTGCATAATTCATTTGCATATGCCACACCCCCTGACAAGGGCAGGCATGTTTAAAACGAGTTAAGGCATATGCAAATAAGTTTAAATCCCCCCCCCCTTTGAGTCTTTCCGCAAAAGCAGAGTGACTCAGGGGGAAAGGCGGACATGCCTGCTTCCCTGTCCTTCCTGTGGAGACAGACATTTCCTCCTTTCCCCCTGAGTCTCTCCACGGGGGGGGGGGGGCC
>NW_015176502.1:320920-324344 GCF_001447785.1 Gekko japonicus | reverse complement strand
TGCTGAACCAGATAACTAAGACTTGACCTATAATAAGAAAAATGCTGTCTACTCAGTTATTCCTTTGTGTGCTCCCTCTTTTATTGGGGTAGTATAGAATACGGTATCTTGCTTTCCATTCTAAGAACATTGTCTGTGGAGGTTACATTATTTTTTATATATTAGGAGCAATGCTCCCTCTAAGCTGTGGAGCCTTGTGAGCAAGAATTCTACTTTGTGAGCTCCTGGCATTAAAGTTGTGAGCGAGCGATTGGGCTACTGCATCAATTAGTTTGCTCTGGAGCCCTCCTTCCTGAGCTAAGACAAAAATGTGTGAGCCGGAGGCTAAAAAACTGTGAGTTAACTCACACTGACTCCGCTTAGAGGAAACACTGCTTAGGAGTATTTCAACAAATAAGCACTTAAAATTGGGAGAGGGTTTAAAAAAATCCCTACCAAATCAATTCAGTATTTCAGAATAGATTTGTATGCATCTTTGCCCTTCAACCCTTTTTTCTGGCCTTTTCCTTATTTCAATGGGTTGTGGGTTTAGTCCCCCTCCATTCCTTCTACCCCTTTTGCCTTGTATGAATGATTAGAAGATGGTACAGTGACACTGGCTGCACAGTGGCCATGACAAAAACCAAGATCACATCACATGGAGTGGCTAAATCATTTCTGCAAGGGCCCATATCAAGAGAACAAGGCATATGTATCAAGGTACAGCAGTGCAACTGGAATATTTTGTCACCCAGAGCTTATTCCATGGGCTTTGAAGGTATGTCTGTCAGTAAATGATCTATGTAACCTTGTAGCAGCCATCAAGGTAGTGGGGAATCCATACTTTAAAGCAAGTGGTGATTGCCCTTGACATAAGAGATGTCACTCCACAGTCCGTAGTTGCCACTAGCTGGAACCTTGAGGACTCGGAGGTGAGTGAGATTTGTTAATTAAAACATTGATCCCTAGGGTTGCCAACCTCCAGGTGGTAAAGGTAAAGGAAAAGGTTCCCTTGCTCGAAAGCCAGTCGAATCCGACTCTAGGGTTGCGGTGCTCATCTCCGTTTCAAAGCCGAAGAGCCAGCGCTGTCCGAAGACGTTTCCGTGGTCATGTGGCCGGCATGACTAAACACCAAGGCGCACGGAACGCTGTTACCTTCCCACCGAAGTGGTACCTATTCATCTACTTGCAATTTCTTGCTTTCGAACTGCTAGGTTGGCAGGAGCTCGAACTAGAGACAGGAGCTCACCCCATCTTGCGGCACCCGGGTCTTGAACTGCTGAACTACTGACCTTCCACAGCCTGCAGTTCACAAAATAACAATTCATTTTTGGAACTGTTCAGATGGAATTTATTCCCTTTTGAACCTGTTTGGTCGGAATTCTTTTGAAGTTCCTTTGAGAATAGCTTAAGTGGACTTTGTCTGCAAACTTTGTTTTTCCCTTGCATTGGAAACTCAGGAGGAGTTGGATGAATTCCAGACTTTGTGGGCCTTAGAAAGTATTTATGTTGATTGGCATATGCTTGTGTTATGAATGAATTTTGCTAAATTAATCTTGTGTCGTTAATGATTTTTGCTGAATTAATTTTTTTGCATTGTATAATATTTTTTAATAAAACAGTATTTTTTAATCAGCACAGAACATTATTAGTGTAATTAGTATTAACGCCACAGAGAGTGTTTCTTTTCTTAACCTCCCGGTGGTAGCTGGAGAAGATCTCCTGGGATTACAACTGATCTCCAGGTGACACAGATCTGTTCGCTTGGAGAAAATAGCCGCTTTAGAAGGTGGACTGTGTGGCATTATATAACCCACTGAAGTCCCCTCCCCTCCCCAAACCCCACCCTTCTCGGGCTCCACCCCAAAATCTCCAGGTATTTCCCAGCCTGGACCTGCCAACCCTACTATACCTTTCCTTTTGAATCAGGGTGGCTTACAAAAAGCAGGTAAACAATTATGAATTAGCAGGGCTTTTTTTGTAGAAAAAGCCCAGCAGGAACTCATTAGTGTAATAGGCCACACCCAACAGCAGAAACTCATTAGCCTATTAGGCCCACCCCCCTGACAGGAAGCTCATTAGCGTATTAGGCCACACCCCCATGCCTTCCCTTGGCTTGCCTGGGCGCCCCACGGCTGCGGGGAGCCCGGGCAAGCCACCCCCCCTTGAAGGGAAGGTGCTAGCCGAACTGCTTTATGTACAGCAGTGGGCAGACTAAATTTAATCTGGGTTCTTGCCTGTGTATACCAAAGTCCAGTCCACCCCAAGGATTTCCCAGTGAGAGAGTCGAGACTGGTGGATTCAAAATAACCTGTCTTTTACTTATGAATATAAATTTCACATACAAACAATTCAGATGCACACACACATTCAACCAAGTTCCTCAGAGATACAGAATTAAAAAAAGGTAGGTAGGTTCACGGTTTATACTTATATTAAAACCTAGGGATGTTTCTAAATCACACTGCTAGAACCAGCCAGCTAGTGTGGACCTCTTTGGCTGCAGACCAAGAGATCAAGTAGACAAAGGATTTTGGTATAGAAAGCTGGACATTAGAGGGTAAAAGCAGACAGGGGGTGGTGGGGGGAGATGTGGCTAGCAAAGACCAAGCACGTGGTCCTTAGCTTTTATAGGTGAATCTCTGGGTGGGTCCGTCCCATCCCTACAGCTATTGGATGCATGTAGCGAGGGGCAGCTACTTAGGGGTTTGGCCAATATTGAAACTCTAGACTCTAACTCAAGAGGAAGGCATCTGTGTGAGTGTGAACTCTTGGCGTTAGGATGCCCATTGAAGTGTAGATGAATCTTGCCTGTTCCCAGGTCATCAAAACACATCTGCCAGAAAATGGCAATTCAGATGTAGAGCAGATATGTGTATACGTGTCTCTCAACAGTTCATCAATGGGGGCTGCTTATTTTTTAAGCTGTTGTTTGTGCTGACAATAATGGCGATGTGTGCTTCTTTTCCCCCTCAGGCTCGGAGCTGTGTATTTGCAAACTTCATTAACATGAAATGCAGGCAGGCACCTTCTATGTGTATCGGTCAGGCAGTCACCTTCTATGTGTATCGATTTGAACCGCTTTCTCTAAGCCTATGGGTATGTGTGTAGGCACAGTCCATGTGGTGTGTGAGCAAAATATAAATCCATAAGGCAAATATCAGGTTTCGTCTATCAACAAAGGGAAGGGAAGGCAGTTTAAACTGCCTTCCCTTGGCTTGGCTGGGCACCCCGCGGCTGCGGGGAGCCCAGGCAAGCCGGCCCATGGACAGGCCGGGGAAGGCATTTAAATGCCTCCCCGATCCTTCCAGGGCCCCCCTGCCCCCCCTGCCTTGGAGTCACGGGGGGGGGGGGCACTCTCCAGGCCTTCCCTCTGTAGCCAGGCACGCAGAGGTTTTGGCTGTAGTGGGCGTGGCCAACTCTGAAGCCAGCCAGAACTCCGTTC
>NW_015176502.1:317662-320878 GCF_001447785.1 Gekko japonicus | reverse complement strand
CAACTGCATACATTAAAAAACAACACAACCCAATGCCTCCCTCCGCTAAAAGATGCTTGCTGTTCATCATCTTCCACCAAAAGCCTTGTTAAACAGGCAAGCCTTGCAGGGCTTCCTGAAGCTCTCCTGTGAGGGGGCTCCCCTTCCCTCTTCAGAGGGCCTGTTCCACAGAGTGGGAGCCACAGCAGAAAAGGCCTGTGCCACCCTGTGCCGGGGAATAGCCTGCAGGTGGTGGCCTGATGATCACAGTTGGCACCTAGGAGCATCTCAGTAAGCCTGGAAGAGCCCGCGGGGCTCCTGATTGATTCCTTCCGGACAGGTAAAGGTAAAGGTTCCCTTGCTCGAAAGCCAGTCAAATCCGACTCTAGGGTGGCGGTGCTCATCTCTGTTTCCAAGCCAAAGAGCCAGCGCTGTCCGAAGACATTTCCGTGGTCGTGTGGCTGGCATGACTAGATGCCGAGGCGCACGGAACACTGTTACCTTCCCACCGAAGTGGTACCTATTTATCTACTTGCAAATTCTTGCTTTCAAACTGCTAGGTTGGCAGGAGCTGGAACTAGAGATGGGAGCTCACTCCGTCATCCGGACAGGTAACCTTCTGCTATTTAACTGCTGCCCAGTGAAACCTCAAGCCGTGCCCAGATTAAAGGTTACTTGCTCTTTATTAAGCAGGCTCCTGTATATCCCTTAAGTCATGCTGAGAAGTCTTTCAAGAATTGGAACTTGCTTATCCCTCTTTACTTGCCAAGCTGGGAGGACTGCAACTTGGAACCAAGTCTGAGCTGCTAGCATGCCTGGTTTCGTATAAGGATGCGTCAGCAGATGTAGTTGTCCTGGGGACAGCAGCCATTGGGAACATGCTCCCGTAATTTCGAAAGTATGTTCTTCGTGTTATTTTTTCCTTTGCCATTGTAAGCAGCAGCAGCTTGCCAGTAGAATCGCAGTGTGCAAGCACCAAAAGAGACAAAGGGTTCGATGCACGTGTATGTGTCTGAGGTTGTCGGCAGAGCTTCCTACATGTTGATGACAACAAAACTGAATAATTCTGTTTTTTGTCAAAAATGATGGTGAACAGCTGATGGGAGGCAAGTAGATAATAGAAATACATGGCCCAGGTGGTAATCGGCAGCTTCTCTATCAGCAATACTTATTGCTGTCTTTATGAACTCACAAAGCAGTGGGCACTGCATTTTTTTGTAGATGCTGCAGATACAACAAAGGATGGGTGCACTCAGCGGATATTGACACAGTGGTCTTAACTGCATCTCTGTTGCAGAAACCGGACATTGATTATCTCTGGATAGCTTTTGATGTATCCACTAATTTATGATACATGGCATTGCGCGAGATTGCCAGCAGTCTCAGTCCTGAAAAGTTACAGGCACTTCCTGTTTTCAACACATGCAAGGCTTTTTGACGCTATGTCCAGTTTTAATGGAAGGGGTAAAAGGATGGCTTGCAGCACTTGGCATGTATGTCCTAATGCTGCTGAGACATTTGCATTTTTGGCAGATTCAGCAACAACAAACATGGCAGACGGCTTGACTGAATTGGAGTGATACACAGTTCAGTTGTATCAAAGCTAGCAGCATAAACAACACTAGTCACCCAAGTAACACTCCCTCAGCACACCAAAAAGGAAATACATCAAGAAGAAGAGGAGGAGGAGGAGGAGATTGGATTTATACCCCCGCCCTTCTCTACCCGAAGGCGTTTCAGAGTGGGTTACAATCTCCTTTCCCTCCCCCTCCCCACAACCTACCCTGCGAGGTAGGTGGGGCTGAGAGAGCTCTGACAGAAACTGCCCTTGAGAGAACAGCTCTGAAAGAACTTATGACTACTGACTCAAGGTCACCCCAGCAGCTGCATGTGGGGGAGTGGGGAATCAAACCTGGTTCTTCCAGATTAGCGTCCACACTCCTAACTACTACACCAAACTGGCTCTCGCTCTCTCAAGCTGTACATAACTGGGGGTGGGGAGTAGGCTACTGGTTCAGTCTTTGTGCCTTGTCCAAGCTAATGGGGCTAGAACGAGGCAACAGCAAACTGTCATCTTCTTGAGCCCGAGTGCAGGAGATCTCCTTGGAAGAGGATGGGGAGCCTGCTGAATACTTGTGTCCTTCAGAAGGACCTTCAGAAGAACCCCAGCTAATGAAGGGCACCTGCCCTTGAATCCACGGGAATCCAGGGACATTGAAGCACACCCTTTAACCCATGCCTGGGCTTTTCCCTCTGTGAATGGATGTCCTGTGATCATCCCCTGAACCCCAGGAACAGCAGCTATTGGAAGCTGCCCACGAATGGCAGCGCTATTGCTTAGCAGCACAATGCCTCTCTTTCCTCAGCACAGGTTTGGAAGGTGAGATTTTGGCTTAGTGGTCCGCAGGATTAGGGGTTTCCACAGATTCACCAGAATGGGTGGGGATGCCAGAACCTCTGTAAAACCAGCAGAGGCTACCTGGAAGCCATTGATGGCAGCTGCCCTCGTTCTTCAGTCATAGTTAAGTAATGGCTAGCTTTTCTGCCATTTCAGCCATTGATCTCTCACACTTAGCAAAGGCACAGGCTGCCTTCCCCAGCTAGCTAGCTTCCTGGGCCTTGCTCATTTGCCTCTCTGCTTCTGTGCTAGCAAGAGTGGTGGCAGCTGTTCCAGAAGCAGTGGTCTCCTGTGTTGCAGTTGTGCATGGGGAACAACAATGGGCCAAGAATGGGTTGCTGTGTACCAAGTTATGTGATAACTGCATTAATTCTAATATTGTTTCATATGACTTCATAGTGCATTCTTAGCATCTGGAAGACATGGGTTCAAATCCCAACTTGTGCCATGGAAGCTTGCTGGGTGACCATGGGCCGGTCGTACTCTCTTGGCCTAATCTTCCTCGCAAGGTTGTCGTGAGGATAAAATGGAAGAGAGGAGAATGTTGGGTCCCCGTTAGGGGAGAAAGGCAGGATTCAAATGAATTTAATAAATAAAGTAGTATTTAGCATAGTTCATTGGTGGCGGTTGAGGTCAGGGCTATTTTTGGGCAGGAACGCACAGGAACGGAGTTCCTGCTGGCTCCTGAGTTGGCCACACTCAGCAGGAGCTCATTAGCATAAGAGGCCACACCCAACAGCAGGAACTCATTGGGATTGGCTACATTAGGGGTGTGTGGCCTAACATGCAAAGGAGTTCCTGCTACAAAAAAGCCCTGGGTTTTGACAACAAACAAGGTA
>NW_015176502.1:311724-316384 GCF_001447785.1 Gekko japonicus | reverse complement strand
GAACTGGCAGAGACTGATGAAGAGAGAGATCTTGGAGTTGTAGCAGATAACTCACTGAAAATGTCGAGACAGTGTGTGACTGCAATAAAGAAGGCCAATGCTATGCTGGGGATTATTAGGAAGGGTATTGAAAACAGATCAGCCAATATCATAATGCCCCTATATAAATCAGTGGTGAGACCTCATTTGGAATACTGTGTGCAGTTCTGGTCACCACACCTTAAAAAGGATATTATAGCTTTGGAAAAAGTGCAGAAAAGGGCAACTCGAATGATAAAAGGGTTGGAACACTTTCCCTATGAGGGTGCTTAGGGCTCTTTAGCTTTGAGAAAAGACGACTGAGGGGTGACATGATTGAGGTTTACAAGATTATGCATGGGAAAGAGCAGGTAGAGAAAGAGGTACTTTTCTCCCTTTCTCACAATACAAGAACTCGTGGGCACTCCATGAAATTGCTGAGCGGTCGGGTTAGAATGGATAAAAGGAAGTACTTCTTCACCCAAAGAGTGATTATCTCTTTAGCTTGGAGAAATGACGACTGAGGGGTGACATGATTGAGGTTTATAAGATTATGCATGGGAAAGAGCAGGTAGAGAAAGAGGTACTTTTCTCCCTTTCTCACAATACAAGAACTCGTGGGCACTCCATGAAACTGCAGAGCGGTCGGGTTAGAACGGATAAAAGGAAGTACTTCTTCACCCAAAGAGTGATTAACACATGGAATTCACTGCCACAGGAGGTGGTGGCGGCTACAAGCATGGACGGCTTCAAAAGGGAATTAGATAGGCATATGGAGCAGAGGTCCATCAGTGGCTATTAGCCACAAGGTATAGATAGGGGCTCTGGAGCAAGTGATGCTCTGTCTTCTTGGTGCTTGGGGGGGCCAACAGTGGGAGGGCTTCTAATGTCCTGGCCCCACTGGTGGATCTCCTGATGGCACTTGGTATTTTGGCCACTGTGTGACAGAGTGTTGGACTAGATGGGCCTTTGGCCTGATACAACATTGGCGTCTCTTATGTTCTTATGGGGAAGGGAGAAAGAAGGAAGGGTGCCAATGAGGTAACCATTGCTGCCCTCAGCCAAAAGCCTGGCGGGACATCTCCACTTTTACAGGCCCTGCAGAACTGCATGAGATCCCACAGCAGGGCCCTGATGTGTCATTTGGCAAAGAGTTCCACCAGGTTGGGGCCAGGACCGAGAAGGCCCTGGCCCTGCTTGAGGACGCTTTTTCTTGTGCTACTTTTCTTTCAGTGTCGGCTATAGCTGATACTCCAAGTGAAAGGTCTGTAAACCAAAACAGCTTTCCCATTTGCTTGGCATCATCCTTAACAAGCGCAAATTGAGCCTTAGTGTTCAGAGGCAGTACACTGCTGCGTGCTGAAGGCCAGGAAGAAGCCCCAGCTTGAGCTTCTAGAGGCATCTGGCTGGAGCCAGAGTGATGGACTGAGTGGTATTTGATCTGATCCAGGCAGGCAAGCCTTACCTTCTCAGGTTGCGACACAATTAACTTGAAGAAGTGAGCAGTGACTCACGAAAGCTCACACCCTAAGACAGTGATGGCGAACCTTTTAGAGACTGAGTGGCCAAACTGCGACCCAAAACGCACTTATTTATTGCAAAGTGCCAACATGGCAATTTAACCTGAATACTGAGGTTTTACTTTAGAAAAAACAACTCATACATTAACTTAAAATGATCCAAACAAAGTAAGGAAAGCAATCCCAAATGCTTTCATTTACTTAAAATTATTTGGCAGAGAATTTGACACTTTAATGATGGTCTGGGCCTGGCTGGGGCGATGGCACGCGTGCCCACAGAGAGGGCTCTGAGTGCCACCTCTGGCACCCGTGCCATAGGTTCGCCACCACTGCCCTAAGAGGTTTACAAAATTATGCATGGGATAGAGCAGGTAGAGAAAGAAGTCCTTTTCTCCCTTTCTCACAATACAAGAACTCCTTGTGGGCACTCAATGAAATTAATGAGCAGTCGGGTTAGAACAGATAAAAGGAAGTCCTTCTTCACCCAAAGAGAAATTGACATGTAGAGTTCACTGCTTTAAGAAGTGGTGGTGTCTGCAAGCATAGCCATCTTCAAGAGGGGATTCGATAAACATGGAGCAGAGGTCCATCAGTGACTATTAGCCACAAGGTATGGATGGAACACTATGTCTAGGGCAGTGATGCTCTGTATTTTTGGTGCCTGGGGGGCAACAGTGGGAGGGCTTTTGGAGTTCTGCCCCTGCTGCTGGACCTCCTGATAGCACCTGGATTTTGGCTACTGTGTGACGCAGAGTGTTGGACTGATTCAACAGGGCTTCTGTTATGTTCTTATACACTGCTGCAAGTTTTGTCAGTCTTTAAGGTGCCACTGGACTCTTGCTCTTTTCTACTGCTACAGACAACATGACTACCCATTAAAACCTGAAGGCACATTTATTTTGTAGCCAATTCAATTCACATCAGCAAATTCAGAAAAGCGGCATACCTTTTCTTTGGATTTAATTCTAAGGTTGTTTCCCACTTTTTCTTCCTCAGGTAAAATGCGGTAGCTGCAACACCCCTAAACCTGGATTTTTTGACTTTGAAGGAAAACAGAAATGGTAAGTAGAAAACCTAGTAACTCCCAGTTATTATTGAACCACCACCACCCCCGCCCGATTATTTTGTCTTTTCTTTAGAAGATGTGAACATTAGCCTCTTTCGTATCCATTATTGAAGGAATCAGGGCGAATTTATACAGCCATATCTTGGGTTTCTCCATGCCTCGATGCTATTTGTTCTATCACAGTGGATAGAAAGTAATAGTGGTCCGGTGGTCATCGAAGCATTCCACTATGGACTGAGCTTTTGTTTAATACTCTGCTGGAAATATTAAATGTTTTAAGGTGGCCTAGCATACAGCTGATGCTCTGGTCATTACATTGGAATGTCAGTTACTTAACCGTTGTCAAATAGTATCATATTTCATGAAGATGGGAATATTCTTGTATAGGTGACCATCTGTCTTTTTAATTTCATCAGGATGTCATCTGGTAGCAAGGCAGGGGTGAGGTCTACTTTCTCCTTAGCTGTGCAGGAGTTGATGGATACTGTTTTTCATTTAGAAGCAGACACCTCCTGTCCTGCGCTATAAATCAGAACAGCATTTATAAAGTGATTTTTATCATTCCTATGTCTACGTTAATTGTAGAACTCACTTTAAAGTTAAACATATTTTTTAATTTCTTTGGGAGTGTGGATGAAAGCCAAATAAGAATTGTTGCATCTCTCGAATATTGTTTTCTTACTTTTGCCCTTACCGTAAGGGTTAGTTGTTTATAACTGATTAGAATAAAATTTAATTTGTATACTAGCAACAGTAACATTTTAAATTAGTGTTACTTTATCTTGGTTGCAGCTACAATATGGCCATACTTTAGGTGTGCTATGGGACCAGTTGATTCCCCACCAGGGTGCTTAGGTAATAATTAGCCAGTTTGGTGTAGTAGTTAGGAGCACGGACTCTAATCTGGGAGAACCGGGTTTGAGTCCCTACTCCTCCACATGCAGCTCCCGGTGTGACCTTGGGTAAGTCACAAGTTCTTTCAGAACTGTTCTCTCAGGAGCAGTTCCCGAAGGAGCTCTCTCAGCCCCACCTACCTCCCAGGGTGTCTGTTGTGGGGAGGGGAAGGAAAAGGAGACTGTGAGCCACTCTGAGACTCCGTTGGGTAGTGAAGGGCAGGGTATAAATCCAGTCTCTTCTAATTTTGCCACCACTGTTTCCATCCAGAGTGAGAGAAAAGCTCACTGTAAGTGTCTTAAAAGGCCCAAATCCGCGGCTATTCTCTGTGGAACTGCTAAACTGCTTTTGAAACTCCACAGAGTTTAAAGAGTAGTTTAGAAGGGAAGCTGCCAAAAATGGTGCCTGCATGTGCTGTTTTTGTATCGCTGACTTCTGCATGACAACCCTGTATGCCCAGGGCAGGTTAGAGTATCAGTGATAAGAAGCTGCTGACAGGCAGGTATTTAAAAATAATGGTGCTGATTCATTTTTTTAATTGGCCCTGTGTCATTAGAAAACAGATTTAAATAGAACTTTTCGTGATTTTTGCCCTGAGGTTAACTGGGTCAAATAATGATGCAGGGACAGAAAGGGCAAAAAACTGAACCTTAACACTAAAATTCAGAACCTAACAAAGGTTAGTAAAATGTGAAAAAGAGGGCCAATATATATATTTGATGTGAATGGGCCCTTATATATGTTTTAAATTTGTACTTAATAAATACATGTAGCTTTACATTTAGTTTTTAATATTGGCCCTCTTTTTCACATTTTACTAACCTTTGTTAGTTTCAAATAATGATGCACAATTGTGTGTAGGAACTGATTGTGGATATGGAACGAATTATGAGAGTCTAATTCAGGATGCGGAATGAGAGGGAGGAAATCTGGAGTTAGTTGTTGAACGTCTGCTGAATGTTGGTTTCTTTTCCTTTCCACGTGTGTTCCAGGGAAGCTTGGAAAGCACTGGGTGATACAAGTCCTGAGCAGGCGATGCGAGAGTATATTGCCACAGTGAAGAAACTGGACCCCACTTGGAATCCACAGGTACACTTAATTAGCGCCACAATTCCTTGTTGAGGACAGTAAACGGAATGCAGCCTGCCAGCCATGCATCCCT